>NW_028297171.1:9284291-9496521 GCF_055798465.1 Pogonomyrmex barbatus | reverse complement strand
GGCGCGGTGCGGCGCGGTGCGGCGCGGTGCGGCGCGGCGCGGCGCGGCGCAACGCGGCGCATTGCGCGCATCGGGCGTCGTCGCCGAAGCTGGATGATGCGAGCAAACTCGCGCGGTGTTATATTTCAAGCACGTTTGTACCGACTTTGATTATCCGCGATTCGACCGGCCGACAGTAACGCGTGGCCTAACGAACGATCTGTCTGATGCGATTGATCGGGTTATCGAATCATTTTCCGTATTCCTCTGCGCGCGCCATTTTTCGCACGCTATATAAAGCTGCCCTCTTCTTTGGGAACCGACATTGATTCTTCCGAATTGTCATATTCATTAAATTCACGTTAATTTAATCATAAAGGTATATTTTTTTTTTTTCTTTGTTTATTATTTATACGAAAGAAGAATTGGACGGTATGAATCTGTGACACGTCATATTTGCAATACATTTTAGTTAGCTTCATACATACATGTTCGTGTACCTTAAATGTATCTGTATGTACATTAAATGTACCTTAAATTTTTTATATATATTTTTTAAACTCATATACTTATTTGAACACACTCTTCAAATAAATTTATCGCTGTTTTGCTCTGAGTTCTATTATTGAGAAAATAGCTTGACATTTTGTCTGATTAATCAAAATTCTTTAAAAACGGTAAACGAATTTCGCATTGACGTGTTAAATCACAATAAATCTCACGGGAAAGTTTTGTTTCCATTGCACGAGTACCAAATATCGGTTTCATTTGCATCTCCCTATACGGCTGTATTTTTTTGTGTCAACCATATAGGTTTCCCCATTTAGCAGAAATCTGCGTCGAGCATATCTATTATCTACATCAAAACCCTCAAGTGCCGTGCTCCGAATAATTAGTACAGTATCGTGTTAAAGTTGGACTATGTCGATTAATTACGACGCACGGAAGTTATTTTTCGCTTTGTACTAATTATTCCATTAGCGTTTATTTCGCCGTGCGTTATTTTGCGATGCGAAATATCTGGCGAAATTATCGTGTCTTCTCGCAGTCGTGGATATTTTGAAAAATAATTTTTCCTTATAATAGAAGTTCGGTACGTCCGAACATGGGATGTCCAAAAAAAAAAAAAGTATTAAAACTAATGCTTAATAGAGTTTCGCGGATATCTTGCAAAATCTGAAAAGTGCTTCTACCCCGCTCACGGTGCATTAAGCGTTCTCCAAATCTCGGCAAATCTCAAAGCGGGAACTAAGCCGATAGTCTCTGTCGGCTCTTCTTTCGCGGAACAGTGGAACAATAGAGTCTACCTGTGTTATGTCCGAGCTCGGTCGGTTACGGGAATTAAAACCAAGTAAAATCCTCCCTCCGCTTTTTGTTCCTACTTACATCTCCCCTTCGCGTTCGCCCACACGCACGTATTTATTCGGTAGTCGTACACCGCTAATCATATGCTTTTGTCAATGGCACGTTCACGCCGTGTATCCTAAAAGATAGTGGTGGTAATTATTTGTCGGTAGTGGTGGTAATTATTTGTAAAAAGAGAGAGAAAGAGAGAGAGAAACAATTGTGTCGCACGTCGATAAAATATAAGAAAAAAATTCACTCAATGTGAAACACAAAGGTACTCATATATACGCAAATCTAGCCGATACGAATCGAGATGAAAACAACTCGACGGTGTCGTCGGGGGAACATTTTTGTAGTTAAATAACTGAGCCGCTCTCACCGTTGCCTTCCGCTTTACCCCGGAATGTTCCGCTTACACACGAGAAGAAAGAGGAGAAAAAGAGAAAGAGCGAGTGAGACAAAAAAAGGTTCCGTGAGTATAGATTCGACATGCACGCGAGCGAGTTTTTTAATCTTTCAATGGGCCTCCTATACTCTGGAAAGCTTCGCTCTTCCTATCCACCCCGCCATCAGCCCTAGCCACTCGATTCTGCAAACCCCTCTCAAACCTTCATCCCACTTCAACCCTACCACCCGCTGCCCGCTCGACTGCCTGTCTCTCGATATATTTACATATTTTCGTGATATTTCGCGACGTTAATCCCTGAGCCTTCCTATCCCACCCCTTCCCCTTTCCCACCCCTTTGCTCCAGCGAGCGCGAATTAAATGTGAAAACTCGCCTCCGGCTATTTTCTCTCTCTCTCTCTCTCTCTCTCTCTCTCTCTCTCTCTCTCTCTCTCTCTCCTCTTTCTCTCTCTCTCCGCTCCCTCCAACGAAGCTTTATTGTCAAATTCGCGCTTGGCTACGGCTTCCTCTCACTCACTCGGCGATTTTCTCTCGACGTTTTTTTTTTTTTTCCCCAGTCATCACTTGGTTGCCGTTGTTATTGTGTCGTTGCGCCGAGTTGTTCCGTTTTTTTTCGGGTCGGCGTGGGCGAGATCAACGCGCAACGCAAGGAGGACACTTGGTCGGACAATTCGCCGAGCGGATTCTTCTGATAGCCATCGACTGCAACGTCGGACGGACGGCGGCGCGATCGAGTGTATTCGGTCGTTGAAATTTTTAGGGAAACGCAAACGCGAGGCGAGAAGGCCCCAAAGGGATTCAAAGGCGCGGAAATTGTGTCAGCCGTTATGAAATATGCAGACGCGCGGCGCTGCTCGGCTGATCCGTCGTTTTACCTTCCTTCGTATGGGTTGAAAGCAACGGGGGGGCTGATACCGCAAGCCGAAGAACATCTTCATAGCCGGAACTCATGTCAGATTCCTTACATGAAGCATGAGCTCCCACTGGGATTGATTGAGGCACCGAATACAAGTATATGAGATATAAGCTGGAAGCTTAAAAATACACTCGCGAGACTCGTAATATATATTTTAACGCGTTGACGTGGACACGCGTGCGTGCGAACGCTAAAGTTACAAAAACGTACCTTGTACATTCGAAATGTCATTTGCAATTTATCGCGTCCCAAACATAAAGAGCGTAATACCGTTGATCCATCTTAACGATCCATCGATCGATCGTGATCATCGACACTAATTTTTCGGAATGTCCGAGAGCCATTGGACGAAAGTCGGCAATCTGTCTAGCTCTCTCTCTCTCTCTCTCTCTCTCTCTCTCTCTCTCTCTCTCTCTCTCCTCGAGGGGATCTGATACAAGGAGGATTTTCGAGAGAGGAGCGCGTGTGGTCAAAGAGCGATTTTGGAGGGTTTGCCGCGGAAGATCCAGTCGAGATGCAATCCCGCAAACACGAGAGTGAAATCGATTCTCTCGAAAAGCGAACAACCCATGGGAGGCCACTCTCTCTCTCTCTCAGCACGCTCGATTTACGAGCGATTCAACGACACCGAGTAGACGGATGAGCGGGACAACGAGATAAGATTAGACACGGCACGAAAGCCATTCTATTTCCCGACGAGCTTCACTCTCGCGAAGTAATCATGTCAGATGTGCCAGTGAAACTGGATAACCTAATTGTGTCAAATCTGAAATTATCTTTATCTAAAATTTAAATTACAAAGTAAGTTTTTTTTTTTTTTTTAATAATAAATGATTGTTTTTTCGATCGCATTTTTAATTCCGTTGTTTTTTAAAATATGTCCGTTCGACGATAATTCAAATGTCAAGATGGCAGACAGAGAGGGAGGGAGGGAGTTCTCGATTGTCGAAACAACGGTTCCCTCAGCGGAGTTTCGAGCCATCGAATCGCGTTGCAAATTGCACGATTAAATTGTCGGAGGACACGTTGTTCTATCTATACGCGCGGGGATGGTTAATCGCGCGCTTTATGGAGACGATCGCGAGGGGGGGCCGATCGTCGCGGCGGAAACCGCTTCCTCTTTAGCGTCGCCCGCGATACGATCTCGGCGCGCCGCACTCACGAGGATCTAATACGGTCGGAATCCCTAATCTGATCCCGGAGAACGCCGGGAACGAAACCGTTCGCAGTTATTACGCGCGACTACGTCCTCGATAGGGGATACACACTCACACGTGTTGCCGTTTATGGATACAAACACGGATGATAGTTCGAGAGAGATCGGGATCGTCCCTTCGGGCGCCAGTTGCACGGGGATGGAGAAGAGGAGGGCGCGAAGGAAGGACGCTTATTCCGTAAGCGCAATTTCTCACACGGGCTCGAATCTCTATTCTGTTACGCACACGAATATACGCGATTGTCGACGATGTGATTCTCTCTCTCTCTCTCTCTCTCTCTTTCTCTCTCTCTCTCTCTCTCGCAACATTCCTACGAAGAGGCATCTTGCGCGATTGGCCGTTCGCGCTGGGAATGATTGTCAGCCTGACTGCGGGAATGCAACTACGATTTATGATCAAACGACAGCGAGCGAATGATTTAGGCTCCGGACGATTGACTTTCAGGAAATATCCGTTCGACAAGCGGCATTTCTCGCCACCGTGGAATGCGACGTACAAAGTGTGGCGTCTAAGTGTCAGAGTTTTTTTTTTTTTTTTTTCCTTTTGCGGAAGAACGCAGATTAAGTCTTTTCGCTGAGCTATGAATTATAGTTAGGGAGAAGTTGTCGGATCGAAGGGGTCGTAGATATGACGAGGGATTCCTGTCGTCGGTACTTACGGTGGTTCGAAGATTGTTGCAATGCGCGCACGACGCGGTATATACGCGAAGGAAGGCATAAACCGAGACAATAGTCGCCTCGGGATATTCGAGATGACCGCCATTAGGGGAGCGCGTTCCCCATCTCCCTCCCGTTCTTCTCGCTCCTCCTTGTCGGCCGGTCCGAACGACAAACTCCGCAACGGCGAAATTTCACGCGCGCGCCCGACATTATGCACCTGCTGCGAGAAAAGCCAAACCGACAGCTAATCGCGTTACCCCATTACGCCCGCACGCCCCGGCATTTGGAAACACGACTACAGAGGAAGCTCCTGTGATCAGCTTAGCATGCGCGGCATACGGAAATTTCGGAAGGCACCGATTAAGCCCCTCGGCGTTCGCGCGCGAGAGAGAAGTTTCGAATGTGGTCGAATTTGATTCACTCTTCGGCACGATCGAGAAACAGTCTCTACGATCTACAATCTCGTGCCCTCCCCCCTCCCTTCCCCCCCTCCCGCGCCCCCGAAATCTTGGCATCGCGCGGAACGGCGGCGCAACTTCGTCGGTATCCGATCTGATGCGGCAATATCGGAATCGGAATCTGGAATTTCCAACGGGAAGCTCACGCTGGACTACGAGAGCATTATTCTCACGCGCGATAATCGCGAGCTTTGCAACGAGGAAGGCGACGGCGAGGGAAGGGGGCGGAGGGAAGGGCGAGAGAGAAAGAGAGAATTTCCGAGGTATTCGAGGCGCGAACGATAAAGGAGGAGTTTCGGGCCGAAGCCGGAGGGCAAGGGAGGTTTCCGCGCGAGGATATATGGAAGAGGAAAGAAGGGCAGGGGGCAAGTAAGGGGAGAGAGAGAGAGAGAGAGAGAGAGGGTGGCGTACGTGGTCTCTACGAGTGAGTAATAAGCACCTGCCCGCCTTGGAACCAGCGACTTGATTCATTTCGCGGTAAGTACAGAGCGCGTCGGACGCCCAGACCCGCAAACGCCTTAGGCCGAGTTCACCGAGACCCCTTCCTGTTCTTCTCTTCTTGTCCGCCTGCCCATAATACCTACGCATTCCCGATCCGACGGGCCCACGTTTTCTTCTCGCTAGCGATTTCGTCTCAGTTCCCGTTCGCGTTTGCTGTTTACGTTGCGAACGTATCTCTGACTCTGCACTTTACGAGTCGAGCGAATTTAAGTGGGGTACGCAAAGCCGGAAATGAGAAATAATATACGGGGATGAGGGTCGAGTATAATTACACCGATGATAGGCATTACTTTGCATTACTATCTAAAATTTGTAAATGAAAAAAGAAAAAAGGTGTGTATTTATGTATATGGGAATGTGTCTCGTGCAAAAAGCGCGCGCGGTAGTTTGGCAATTCTGCTGTAATATAGTATAAAGAAAGCCATCATAATGTCTCATGGAGAAAGGGATATTCCGTCGGTGCAAAGGCGCTCGTCCCACGAGGGAGTATATCGCTCTGGCGTATTTTGTAAAATTCAGAACCCGCCGCCGAGGCCTCGTTTCACGCGCAGTAAACGCGCTTCCGAAGTACAATTCTGCCCGGGACTCGAGAATATTTCACGATCTCGCGAAACGATCGGTATACCGCCGCGGAATCTTTATCGCGCGGTTTCGCCGTGTAAACAGTCGGATTCATAACGTTTATCCCAACTTTTACTGCTCGCGCCATCATGGCCGCCTGCTTACGGACTGCTTACGGCGCATAGAGACAGCATTTGCATCCCTCCCACATTTTTTAAATGCAAAAATGGCACGAAGTGATATACTAATGAAAAAATGTAAATTATAGAAAAAAAAAACATATTTTCACGTTACTTCTGTTTTTTTGCGTGTCGATAAAATTAATTGGCTGACTGACGTTGTCCACGTAATAAAAAGTCCTTTCCGCGACATCGGGCGGATGCGTTAGTTTTAGAATACCGGGACCAGAGATTAACTGGTTAGGCATAAAACGACCATCGGACAAAAGCTGCCGATAATTGGTTCCGGGTGAATAAGGTTGCAGAGGAGTGCAAACACGTGGGAGAAGCGGGAAGGTCAGGGAAGATTCGCGAGAGGATACGAATTAACTATTCTGTCAGGCCGGCGGCGGTATTTTTGCCGAATATTTTTGAATTTCGGCAGGCGGCTATCAAATATTTGACTGTTTGCCTTCCATTGCCAAGATCCTTGTTGACACGGCGCAATTGATCGGGATGTCACTTTTGTCTTTCGCCAAATTATTCACGAGCCGCCGACTCGATTCGAGTCATGGCGGTATCCATCGCCGCGGGATCGATGGTATCGATCACTCGGCTGAGATCTGATTGTCGCCACGGTTATTCGCGGAACGTTACTCCTCTTCTTCCACGAATGACCGCTATAGAAGCCGTCCGAAAATTGATAGGGAGGGATCGACCCGCGAGTGGGGCGATATTGTCTCTCAAAGAAGAGAATGTTCTTGATTGGTCAAACAACAGTCCATACGAAATGTAACGACACTTGACTTATTCAAGCGCGATCGAACGTAATTTTGCTTAACTACGATAGAGGAAGTTTAACGTTGGAGACCAAATTAGAACCCCCCCCCTCCTCCCCCCCGGTTCGGTCCTACCGAAATTCCTCGATCCATTCGATGACGCACGACGAACGTTCAACGCGCGGAAAGCGCGAGGCAGTTGTTTTTAACGGGCGCCTTTCCACGTCGTCGTTGTTCCCTCTCTTCCCCCTTTCCTTTCCCGCCTAATCGCGAGTTTATGCCTTTATTCCGACGAAATAAAGGGATATCCCGGGGAAGTGTGCGATGCGAATATTCGACGGCATGGAACATTTAACGCCGCGGCGCTCAGGCCGCAGTAAAAACGACACCGCCGCCGGTGCGACTGACAGGAAGAAAGAGAGCCGCGGGGGATAGGAGGGGATGAGATAGAAAGAGGGGAGGGGGGGATTATAGAACAGTCTCTCGTATTTGTACTCCGACGCCGAACCGGTATATTCTCTGCCTGCGAAATTTCACCTGGTTTATATTTTCTGTCGTTTCCGGCGCATCGCGTAATTTTCACCCCCTCCGAGCCTCCACGCTCGCCATTCCATCGCCGGCTCTTCTCGCCCTCACGGATTTTTATGGGGATAATCCACCCACGGCCGCGCCACTGACACTTGTTTCGTCCGTCGGCAAAGGACACTTCCGCGCGTTTCTCCGTTCGCTCTGCGAAAAGAAGAAACGGTAATCCGTAAGAATATTAACGCGCTATTATCTTTTTAACAGAGACAAAGGAGAAAATATTTAAAAGAGTTATACGTCTTGTACATGATAGATTCGATAACTTCCTTATTGCTATAAAACAAAATATTAACACTAAAATTTTTATACATAAATATAATTTTCAGTAAATTTTCTCTCTCTCTCTCTCTCTCTCTCTCTTTCTCTCTCTGAGAAATATTTTTTGAGCGGGCAGCTCGAATAGCAAGAGAGAAAGCAGAAATAGAAGGATATACAGGGGTGGTTCGTGGCGCAAGAGAGACTCGTGCGTAAACGGTTTTTTATTTCATCGCTTTTCCTCCGTGTCACGTACACGCTGTAAAATTCGCAAAACATATCCGTCCGATGTATGATCGTTTGTTAATTACCAATGAGGAATATTTATAGATATTTAGCTTTTACTGCGCCGAGGGTAAAAGTAATTTTATGAATGTCAATGATGGAAACAAGCCGCGACCGAATCGAATGGCGATAAATTTCTTGCCTTATTCACCTCTCATCTTCGCGAGGAGGCGTTTTCGATCGTCGGAGAGGACGCCAAATGGGACGGCTCGCTCACCCTCTCGGTATCTCAGTGGTCACGTAGGACGTTTTGACGTTGTACCGACACCACGACGTCGCCGAAAAAGAAGCAAGAACAGCACGACGAGGGGGAGAACGAGAACGAGAGAACGAGGGAGAGTAACGCGATTACGTCAGGTACACGAAGGGGGGAGGGGGGGGAAGTTCGTGAAACTCGTACGTGGCGCGACGCAAAGTGGTCGGAAACGAGGTTATCATTTTCTCCGGGAAGAGCCGTCAGCTGGACCGATGAGGGGCGGGAGGGGGGGGGAGAGGAGGAGGGAGTAGAAACCGTTAGACATCGCGAAAGTTGACGGGGAAAACGTTTGATGGACGAATATTCGAAGTTTTGACGGGGCTGTCGGCCGATCTCCATGAATTACGAATGAATTCGATTCCTCTCCCTCCCCCTCCCCCTCCCCCTCCCGCCTGCCCTTCTCTCTTTCTCCACTCTTTCCGCCGCCTTCCGTGTCGACGTTTGCTCGCCTTTTCGCGAAAACTCCGGCTATCGGGTAAAGTTATTTGTTCTATCCCTAGGAGGCTCCTTTCCAACTCCAAAAGGAAACAGACGACATCACCGGTCACTATCACCATAAACAAGTCCGTTCAAGGGAAGTGGAGTAGTTCGTCAGGTATCTGAATATTTTAGAAAACGCGCGAGGGACTAAACGGCAAAATTTTCTACTTACAAAAGAGCCCTGTAATTTCAGAGTACAATAAAAAAGATATCAATCTCTCTCTTTCTCTCTCTCTCTCTCTCTCTCTCTCTCTCTCTCTTCCTCCCTTAGCATTCGGCCGGCTATTACGCAATCCAGCCGGCCAGAGAACTCGACTCCCCCGCACAAATTATAAAGCCGCCACGATAGATTTTGAATTGACCAATTAGGATCGACCAATTGACTCTGCCGATTGGATGATTGTGGCGCGTGCTTTTTTTTCACTATGACTTCGTCGCTTTGTCGACGAATGATTATTCGTTGAATTTCGCCGCCCCCACAAGCTTATTTTTAATAAGTAATCGCCGCACCGCGTGTAGCGTTGATTAATAATTCATATGTAAGGATTATGGATGGGCTGGCGTGAAGTAATTAGCATATAGATAAATTAAAAGTGTGTTCAATTATTATAATTACATAATTATAATAATTACCTGTATATTAGTCTTCGTCGTTTTTTTTTCCATTTCACAAATGATTCATAGTTAAAATTTCTAACGAGGATTACCAATCCTGAAGATAAATTTCTGTAATCATTCGTAATTTTTATCCGAAATAAAAAGAATGCGTGCCTTTTTCATCGTTGACTTATTTTTTTTTTTTTTTAATAAAAATTGCATTTGTATTTCTACTTGAGCAAAATTTTATGTGGATTATTAATCACGATTCGAAACTGCACTCTCTCCTGCCGCTCGGACGACTCATCTTAATTATTTATTTCGAAAACGTTACATATCAAACAGAAGCGAGAAATTAAATACCGTTTGCAGCGCTTCGGGTTTGTGCGTTACCTGCTTCCTCATTTCATTTCATTTCATTTTGCGTATTCCGACCATTTTTTGGCTGAATATTTTTTATGATCGGCCGGCTGCCATCATTAACTTTTTCAAATAAATTAACGCACAAAATTCAATACCGCGCCGCCTGATTCTCCACGTTCGCCTGTTCCCTGCTTTACATAATATCGCTATAAAATGGGGAAAAACGCACTTTGCGATTATCTCGATGATTCGAAATTGCAGCCACGCTCGCCACTCTCTTTTATATTTTATCTGTCAAAGGATATTATTAAAAAAAAAAAAATAATCGGGAAAAGATAATTATTCAATGAAACTGCGTAATTCGTCTCCCCCCTTCGCTGTGTTATATAAACCTTACTGTTAGCGATCCACAATGAATAAATACGAAAAAACATTTTCATTATCTACGGAAAACGGAATTGAAGCAAAATTTTTTTTACAACAAAAATGAAATTTTCTTGAATAACCAAGAATTATGAAGTCGGTTTCGCGTGACATGGGCAATATTATTCGTAGAAAACAGCTATGAGAAGTACTTGTAGCAATTACTTCTTGTATCCGATAGTTTCAACGTTGGCGCACATTCGCCAATAAATATTGGCTTATGCCATGTATAAACAATATTGAGCACATCATTCGGATGTGCAACGTACATGTGTCCCGGTCCAGAGTGCATTCGCCAAGGGCGTATCCGCCGTGTGTGGATCCGGCTTAATCCAAATCATGCCGGGTCCGACGACAAAGAAAATCCGGCGCAGTGACGGAAAGTGGCTAGTAATTGAAATTACTATCGTGAATATAGTTCGACGAGCACGCGATTCGATAAATTCGATCTCGCGCGAGCCGCGATTGCTCGCGCGCGGAATTCCGCTCGGCTCGGCTCGGCTCGACTCGGCTCGGCTCGGCAACGGCGCGGCACGGCGCGGCTCGCCGCCTAAATCGAGAAGGATCGTAATCAGCCGAATAGAGCGTGCACGAAATATAGGCGCTGATAGATCAAACAAACGTCGGATTGGATTATTTTTATCGTTGTTAATGGCGATGGCTCGGCCGGGTTTCATTTCACAAAGCCCGGCGCTAAAATCAATTCCCTTCTCCTCCTCCTCCTCTTCCTCCTCCTCTTCCTCCCCTCCTCCTCTTCCTCCCCTCCTCCCCCCCTCCTCTCGATCCCCAACCTCTGTTCGATATACATGTGATACTCATACGCTCGTGCCACATCGCTCACCTATCGCGTACACAAAAAAATGTATCTCGTAAACTTCGAAAGTAAAAATCTCTCTTTTAGATAGCGACGTATGATTGCGAATCGTTTGAGATAATCTTAAAGAAGTGCAATTTTCAATTACTTATATTACTTATCCAAATTATAAAGATTTATTCAATTGTTATCTCAATAATAAAACCGTTGAAAAAAATATAGATATATCTAGAAAGAGGGCTGGCACTTTGCACGTTCGTCACGACTAAGGTGGGCGCGCGGAATGAAAGGTTCGTGTTTCAAAAGCGTGATTCTCGAACTAATTCATTGAACCTCAACGGCCGCGGCTGCTTCTTACGTTACAAAGAGTCGTGTCGGAGAGCTCGTGTCGGCTCCCCGGAGGAGCTTACGCTACCCCCACCCCGGCCGTATTGTGAGGTGAATCTTCCCGCACACTCGCGATGAATCGAAGGGAGAGAGAGCGCGCCAGCGCAACGTTATTGAGATAGCATTTGCGTTTCGGTACGCACGAACGCTGTAAGCCAACTTCAATCGGAGGAAAAGCAGCGTGCGAGCGCGAAAGGTGAATGCGGGACGGATGATGTGAAATGAATCGGGCAAACGGACAGACGTGACAGACATAATTCCCCAAGTAAGCAGTACTTAGGGGGGGAGCCTGCCACCCGGGGGACACCTGTCGATTCCCACTGGGAAATATTGGACTGTCTTCTCGCGCTCGCTTTCGCGCTCGCAGCATTCAAAAAATTCTCTCCGCGACCGGAGCTCGCGGCCTTTTATGCATCGCGACATCAAATTCGCTCCTCTGGTGGGTAGTCGCTTCCCTTAAGAAGGGGAGGGGGGGGGTGCCTTCGCGGACGCGCTTGTACAGAAAGTTATAAAAACGTTTATGTCTCACGGAAAATAAAAGCGGATTTTTTTTTCTTCGCGTGATCGAATTAATCATCTCGTTTCTTCTCTGATATATTTTTACTTCTGAGACACGTTAGTGTTATTTTAAAGATTTATATAGTACAATAATATTTACACACTACAACATCTCTACACCCAGGTTTAGGATACTATCGCCGTTGGCTATCGACCTTTAATTAAATGCCATACCATTGGTAATTAGCAATGGGTTTCGATACTTTCTCCTCCGTACGCCATGCCCAGCGAGAGATCCGCCTCATAGATAAACGAGATCGTGAGAACACCAGAGCAGTTATTCAAATACGAAAGGCCGCGCTTAGACTCGCTAATTATATTTGCAATTAACTTCGAAGCGCGTCCGCACGGATTCGTACGGCGGGATTTACGAAGAGCGAAAGAAAGAAAGTTGAGAGAGGGAAGGCGGAGAGATGGAAAGATGAGTGCGGAGAGAAGAGAAATCGACCGAAGGAATGCGAGAGGTAAAAGAAGAAGAGGGAAGCGAGCGGAAGGTACAAAGAGGAAGAAAACGAAGCGAAGTAAGAAGAAGACACACGTACTTCGACCGGTGTACTTCTTTCTCTCGGACATTTATTAATCCATCGTTTTATCCGTCATTAATTTCGTATAACTGTTCCTTGAGTTAGCCATGTGTAAGGTTTAACAGGTGTAACTACTAAAGCCGGATGATATCGGAAAGTCGATAGATTTATGAGAATTCGCCCTGGAGGGCGAAAGCGGAGGGCAGGTAGGGTCACGCGGGGTCACGGCGGACCGCAACGACAGGCTAACACGATTAACTAAAAAAATATTTCATCTCGCAAAAAGCTCATAAATGAATTTTTCGCTCTTGGTCGGGCCGATCCTCTGTGAAAGCGCGCGTGTATGCGTATGCTCATAATTTGCATAATTGACGTCGGTTCGGTTCTGGCATAATGAAATATCCGAATGTCTTTTTCGACGAGCCTTTCAGTCAATCACGGCCAGTCCGGCAATTTTATTCGACACTAATTAAACCTGTATTTGAGTTCATTTTTTACGCGCGTTTGAAAGCCAGACAGTATAAATCTTCGACGGCCGGGATCAGTTTACCATTAAAATCGATTTACGACTTCCATCCGACGTGCGCGTCGCTCTGTCAAGATTGTTTAAAAATACGAAAAGTGATCGGGAAGACGGGAGCGCCGGGAGCGCGTAAGATATCGTTTGATTAGCTTCTCTCGGATAATTAGAAGTTCTCGCTAATTACCATGTTGACCGCGAAACGCGGTCTCTTTCCGTCGCACCCGACAGAACCCCCCTTTCGCGAAGCGTCATAATGAGAGACCCGTGCACTATTTGAGACTCTCGCTAACTCCAACTCGAAGTCGTTTAACGGGCAAGAGACGTGTTATTACTTCCTAATTGGGCCATTATTCACGAAACTAAACCCCACGTGAGTGCGGTATACGCGGCTTGCTCCGTCTGGTGACTATTGCAGCACGAGACACTGCTAAAAACTAACTTTTAACATCCCTCATAAGCGAAGACGAGCGAAAACGAGCGATTCCATTCGTCATCTCCTTTATCCGTCATCATCGTGGGAAGAAAGGAAGAAGCGATTCTTCGTGACGGTTGACGTGATTGTTTCGCAACAAGGAATGCTGATAGACGAATACACGATCGCGAGATTCGCGCTAGAGAAGCCTTCAAAGGAGGACAGCTTTCCAAATACAAGGACGACTGCACGTTCCGGGAGTTCTGGGGGAGTGGTCCTGTTTGCACGCGTTCGCAAATACAGCCACGGGTATCGGAGCCAACCGAAGCGAAGAATTGATAAATTAGTTATTCCGTCAGTCGGCCGCCGCCGCAGTTTCCGCCGTAGCCGTGTTTGATTCCGAGCTTGCGAATAATCATGTCCGTTTATATCAAATGTGAGCACTTGAGTTTCCCCATGAGCCAATAACGATGCGGTCCGGAAATTACTTTCAAGGTGATGGCTTTTGCTAATTATACTTGCAATTAATTTCAAAACGGATCTAATGTAGGATATGTAGAGAGAGAGAGAGAGAAGTGAGGAAAGAATGTGATAAAAATCTGATAAAAATTTCAAGTAGTGAAATGTCATCATGTATTTGATTGGATTATCCTAATCCCCGAACGTCGCAGTCGTTAGTTTCGAAAATATCATCCAGCGTGATAATGAAACGATATAGAATAGGATCGTTACTCGTATGTCTAGCGTCTCGGGCAGAGCCAAGAAAGTCCAATTTGGTTATTCGAAATGAAACATTCGAGATCTGCGTACGAGCAAACAATGGCAGAGGCTGCCGGTCGATAACACGTCGCTGCACCTCGAGCCGTGACGAGGCTGCGACATCGGGATTGTGATTAGGGGCTGGTCGGCAAACAATGCCTAATTACATAATTATTGTGCTGCGGGCCGTAATTAAGACACATTACTCCGCTCGCTTGGTAATTCATTACGCTTAATGCCTTCCCTGCCTCCGCCGTTTCATCGCGGATGACAGTCGCGACGGTTCTGCTAAATACCGTTACTGTGAAATATCACCCTGCCAACTGGCCGCTGCCAGTTTACGGTAATCGAGATTGCGATCGCGATTGCAGCCCCGATCGTTCCTGATTTGCGTCAAGCGACCATCCTTGGCCGTCCTTGTTCTTCGTTGCGCCCTTTTCGTATTACAGATATATAATTAAATACTCGGATGCTTGGATGAATTTTTAAATATTTGTTTAAATATTCCGATAAATCGAGAGTAAATTTATCGACAAGATTATTTCCGAAGAGAAAGCCTTGGAACATCAAATTGAAGTGAAAGGTAAAGATATTCGAGCGATCATATCGATACTTGTATCGCGTGGATTTGGAATTCAACGAATTTTAAATATATAAATATAAATATAAATTTAAATATATAAAACAAATATGCGTCTCCCGTTTCCAGCTGCTCTCCGCGGCATATTCGATGTTCCATAAAAATCGAAGGCAGATACATACTTCCATACGTTTCCTCATTAGCCTAAGGCGATGCATAGACGAACGGCACGGATCCGGACGGTGGGTTACATCGTCGATATAATTGTATGGAAATAAAAAGCAGTCCTTATCGCGAGGCGTATCTTCGCCCGCGGTAGGGGGAGGTTGGAGGGAGCCTCCTTTGTGGGTGGATGAAGAATGGGAAGGTGGAGAAAAGGGGGCGCGAGGGATTTATGCCTCGGCTAACATTACTCTTAACCGTAGCTTATTATGGAAATTTCCTTAAATTGTGGGTTGGAGAACGCCGAGAACAATGCAAACAGAAAACGGATAATTATTGGACTGTGAATCGCGGCGAGGCACGACGCGTCATCACGAACGCCCGGAGAAAAGTCAACAGTCGATAATCGAGTCGCAAACATTCGGTGAGAGAAATAATAAATAAGGCGGATGCCGCGGAAATGTTTGACGTTGCGACGATTAATAAATCGATCCGATTACGTTTAAAATTTATATTCAGAGAAGAGGCACTCTCTGTCGCGCGATGTTGAAGTTATTACGATTTGAATAATACAATTCTTGCTTCTCTTTACGATTACGTTGATATTATTTCGTTATATTTTCAATTTTGTTCTATCTCGGTTTTGTACGACGGGAGGATATCCGTTTGATAAAGTACCTCGATTTTACCGAGCTATTTCAACCGTACAATAAGTCAAAACGACGTTACCAAGTGGGAGCAATGTCATCTTGGTCCATGTACAAGACTAGGACACGCTAGGATTAAGAGAGAAATTATATAAGATTATTATACAGAGTTATAAAACTAATTTTATGAAGATAAGAGTGATCTATATAATATATATATATATATATATATATATATATATATATATATATATATATATACGTACAACTTGAGTGATATTGAGTCGTCGTCCGAGCTTCCCGAAAAGTACGTACATCGGCGATTGTTTCATCTTCCTGACTGATACTACTATATCTTGCGCTGTTACCCGCCGGTTTGTTTAATCAGCAGGTGCGAGGGAAGGTTCTGGAAGGAAGCAAACAGTAGCCGCTATTAATTGAAGGAGCATCTGCTGGGCGATACGCGATTAGAGTTACAAGCGCCGCGGCAAATATTGTCTTTTCTAATCTGATAGTGCCGGCGCACTATCTTGGAATTAGCGTGGACGAGGAATCGAATTCTTAGAGAGTTAATTGGATCCTCCTCGGGGATTTGGCGCGAAGATTCCGCGCGCTCGAAGACAAACGGGAACAGCCGTAACCCTTCCTTCCTTCCTTCCTTCCTGTTTAACTAAGCTGCACAATGGATACACTCCATGGTGCGCTCTCGCAGTCTCACTATAACTAATGGTATCTTAACAACACTGCGAAACGAGTCCGAATCCGCTGATATTCCGCTTCTCTTTCTTTTGTCCGTGGGCTTAAAGAAACGAATGCAAAAATGAATCGCGCTCGAGAATCGGTAAATATATCTGTCGAAAGTTCCGGAGAGTTTAAATCTTGCTTAATTCTACTGCGACAAGTGTGACCTCTTCCTTGATAAACAGTAATTTGGCTTGACGTTGCAATAAGCGAGAAAGGAGTCAACGCTCTCCCATCCCTTTCATAATGTCGCAAACAGACCTGAAAGCACCGACGAGACAAATGAGCGGGATTTGAATAAAAAGGAGGAACAGAGAGAGAGAGAGAGAGAGAGAGAGAGAGAGAGAGAGAGAGAGAGAGAGAGAGAGAGAAGTGGCGTGGGAGCGGCGAAAACACCCCCGCGCGTCGATCGATTCAATTAAATTATTCGTATCCATCGTGCTCTGGACCACCCCCACCCTCCTCGCGCGCACGTCCCCACCAATCCCGTCGTTGGTCAGGGTAACAAACCGAGGCAATTAACAATCAATCACAGGTGTCTCTCGCGTCATTGAAATGACGTCAAACATTGTATTTGTGTAATTGTCCATTTATTCCAGTCTCTCGGCTGTCACCTGACAAATTGTGAGCCTCCAGTCCGCCTCCCCTCGCTCCCTCCTCGAACCCCTTCACCCCATCACGAGCACGCGGACCGGTCGCGATGCCGCGCGCTCGACGCATTTTCCTGTCAATCGCGAACGAATTGTCGCCGGTTATATTAATTAGCGGCGGCCCTCCGGGAATCGTTACCTACTGGATAATTGCGATCGTCGAGTTCGATCGAAACGTAACATACTTTCAGGTACGCGTTTCGTGCGCCCGGCCTTTCGTGTCGCTTCGTATCTCTGCCGCGATAACACGAGCAAAGGAAAGCAAATTTCTTCTTTCTTTTTTTTTCTCCTTTCTTTTTTTTTTTTTCATAAATAATGCAGCCGTAAGGGAAGAAAGTTATGTTCTCGTCAGGTTTCGGATTTACTTTTCGTGGCCGCAGATTGTTATGTCGATGTCGTATTGGACGCGGCAACGGCGTCCAATGGAGAGAAGGTAATTCCGCTCTCATCCTCGAGGAACGTTCCCCGGCGCCAAATCGAACGCGACGGGAAATCGGAATGGTCGGTGTAACGCGAATTCAAAATACGCGTTGGTGTTTGATTGAGACGTCACTCAAACGTGTATGTTGACTGATAGCCCCATTAACACGTTGACGCACTATCTGTGTTTGCCGGCGCGCTCGGCGCCCGAGTGCGATCAAACCCGCCCGGCGATTTCCAAATATTTTATTACTTCCTTTATCATTTCATAGAGCGTGTCACGCTCTATGTCATAATAATGGAAACGTATTTTGCGATCTATCGCACGGGATACGGCGGGATACTGAAAGATTTGTATCGTCGAGGAAAAGGAGGATCGACGTGTCCGAGTGACGTATAAAGGACAAGTGCCTACTACTCCGTCATAATAATTTCACGAGGAGTCCGCACCTTCACGACGAGAACTGACTCGCGCAAAGACTTAGCGACAACGACAAAGTTATAATTTTACCTGGCCTGGAAGGGTCACGACGACAACGACGACGACGACGGCGACGACGAGAACGACGAGGACGAGGACCACATCTGAGCGGAATACCGACATCGGCAGGTATCTCGTAATCGGCAACATAACCGGGGAAAAGTTCGGCGACAGTTCCTGACGAGTGTATCCGTCGTCGTGCTCGATCCATTAGTGTAATTGCAATTTATTTAGTAATTACTTTAATTAGTGAGCACCCACCCGTGCTTCAAGAGGTTCGCTGGAGTTGCATCAACGGGGGCAGAACCGGGGTGGGACGGCGAAACACAGATGAAGAAGGAGGGGGAGACAGAGAGGAGGGGAAGGGTGGGAGGGAGGGAGGGAGGGAGGGAGGGCAGCGGCGGTAGGTAGGGTACTAACGGAATTAATTAATGAATTAGCCTTAAGGGATAAGGCGTAAAAACAAGCGGAGAATCGGGTTGAGGCGGCGCGGACGAGCGCCCGATTAAAATAAGTGGACTAAGTAAGCGAGTAACTAGCTAAGTGACGACTAACTGCCGTAACGTCGGAAAAGAAGAGCGAGGCGGATTCTCCGTGAGAATTAATGGCGCCCCCTCCCTCCCCGCCCACCCGAAATCCTTTCTTATCCGAGTCGCTTTAATACAACCGGCCGGCCTGATGCAAATTAAACTACCTTCGGAAATCCTTTATCGCGCTGCCGCGCTTAAGAGATATCTGCGCGCAAATATTCCGTACTAACTCGATTGTCAGCATAATCGATCCGTGTGCGATTATATCTTCCGATGGTCCCGAAAAATGATCGTGATGATTAAAAAGATTACGCTGTGAGACATCTCGTACAAGATAACGTTCAAAGTTCACTCGAATCTGTCTGGTTTGAGTACTGATAATGTGACGTACACAGAGATAATGATAACAACCCGAGTGTCCCGCTTCTTTTTTTCCTGACCTGAATACGTGGAATGATGATCCGTCTGAATATCACGCTTTACTGTATAATAATTTAATGAAGTACAACGTAATTAAATTATATACCTAAGCTTTGTACCGCATCACTGATTTCTATTCAGCTGCGAGATAACTTCTGTTTAGCAGCTAACTTGGCATTACCAAGGCTGCTCCTCCTCGTTCTGTCGCCATAGCTGCAAGCCACCGGGTTTTTTTTCTATAAACCTGGCTCTCGAGCTACAAATCAGTTTCACGTGACTCGCGCGGTCGGAGCGGCGACACACTCGTGCGGAAATAATGCCGCTAATGGAGAAAAATCGCCCAGGTGTGATAACGCGGTGCCTTCGTATCCGCTAATGTGCTACACGATGTGCTACAACTACCCGCGCAATTAAGCGAAACATGTCGACGGGACGCTGGGAAAAAGAACGAATGAATGTTGTCATTAAAGAATCTTTTTCAATATCTAAACACGACTAGTAATATAGAAAATATAGAAAAAGATAATATGTCCTAAATATATAAATGAGGCGACGCGACGCGACGAGATAAATGAGCTAATTACACGATAACGCCTGGCGATTTTCGAAACGAAATAATCGCTTCGGCGAGAAAAGCAAATCGAGAATTGAGAACGAAACCGTTTGATCCTATTCGGGAGTTTCCTTCTGGCAATCGATCCGCGGGGGTAACAACAAGTGCGCAAAGCGTGATCCGTCGGAATCTCACGATTGACCTGATTTTCCGCGAGATTAATCCGCGTAATTCACCTTCGGCACCGTGTCCAGCCTCGTGACGGTACGGGCTTTATTTTTCCGCCTGTCCTCCCCCGTCAGCATGTAGATACGCGGCGAGCCGTGTAACGAGGGGGAAGGACGACGGGGGGAGATTCGGCGCGGCCGAAGGATCTCCGGGATCCTTCGAATTGGGAGGAAATCGAGAGACTGTGAAATTTTCATTCGTGCCGGCAGCAACGCCGGAATGTCGCCGCTGACCGCTCGTTGGGAATTCACTCTCGCGCTCCTGCCGCCTAATAACTCGAGTAGAAGAGGGATGCTTTTCTGCAGATACGACTGTAACAAGGAATAATTGAATTAGAAGGACAAATGGTCTCCTACCGCGTACAGACGCTTCGTCGGTACATTTCCACGTTGCTGCCGTTCCAAAAATATTTTATAAGCTCGCGCGCGATATAATCTTACGGTATAATACATTTTTTTTTTCTTACCTGTTCCTCAAATTATTTCCAATCAACCATTACGCGATTGGCGCGCTGCACTTCCATAAAAAACCTAGATAGACAAAAGAAAAAAAAAAAAACGATACGACATTTAATTAATACGCGGGACACACGTAAATTTTATTCCGTCGAGGGTCGAAGCGCAAAAACGAAACGCGGGGGAGTGCAGTTAATTAATTATTCCCTTATTACGCTACACCGGGATGAGGGAGCGCGAGAGAGCGCGCGGGGAGCGCGGGAAGAGAACGAGACTGCAGTCGTCTCATTTCTGACTACCTAGCGAAAATTTCGCTAAAGTGCTGCTCATGTGGAAATGACATAATTCGCGTGCGGCAAGGGCAATTGGCAGTAATTAAAGTGGGGCGGTGAGAGAGGGGTGGCCGGAGGGCAGCGGGGCATGAATGAAATTAAGGCGGGTAGCGAAGATGACCGTTTACATGGGTCCACGTCTGCTCGACTACGCTCTCTCTGTACCGCGACAATAAAACGAATTTGCATACGGGACAACTCGCCCCCGGACGAATGTCCCATGTCTGCGTCTCTCGGAACGGAACATTTTCCTCGGACGGATGAAACGGAGTCATTGACGCGCCCGAAAAGGCTGAATTGCCGTGTATTAAGAATTTATTAGTTCGTCGTTCGTCCTTTCGAATCGCGAGTATACGCTACGACCGATCATCGCTATGTGGCCGTGTGGGATAAAATTTTCGCGTCTAAGAAAGAGATATCGGAATATTCCTCGTTCCTCGTACGTAATACTCGATGAAACAGAAACTATTTTCTCTTTACTAAAATTCGTCGCTTGCTGCCTAACGTATAATAGTTCGGTCAAACGCGAGCCACCTTCCGAAGTTGATACGTTCCAGGCTGGAACTTTGCGACGACGATGCGTGGCAAACGGTTCGGAACGGTTTAAGAAACAAAAACGGACAACGTCGAGATGCGAAAAAATATTCGCAAAGGGAAGCAAATACCGAAGCGAAACGCACCGCAGCATTTTTGCGGCGAACACAGACGACACACGTGTGGCGGCACACGTTTGGCGCGCACGCGTTCGCTCGCTCGTTCATTCGTTCGCTCGCTCGCTCGCTCGCTCACTCGCGCTATAACGTATTTGCGAGATCCGCCGCGCTGATGGACATATAATGCGACGTGTGATTGTAGGCCCGCCAATCGCGGCCGATTGTGCCCCTGAAGGCCCGCTAACTATCTCAAACTAGCCCCATTCAAGCCTCGCGACCTCTCTCTATCCACCTCTATCCGTCTATATCCATCTCTGTAGCCCGCCACACACCTCAGCCACTCTACCCCTTTCGCTCTCTCAACCCCCCCGGGTCCCTTCCGACCATCCCCCCCCTCGGCTGGTCCGTCTCCAAAGCGAGCGCGAGCGCGCGAGTCTACGCGCGTCGCGTCTCTGCTCAGTTCCTCCGCGTTACACACACACACACACACACACACACACACACACACACACACACACACACACACACACACATTATATATAATATATATAGTATATATAGATATAATATAAGCCACACGCGTAGGGCGTACGTGGAAATTCCGAATCTATCAGCCGCCCAGACGAATGCAAATGGCACATGAAGCGCGCTTAATAAAGCCTGTACGCAACTTGCGAATCGCAATTTTCTTTAGGACGTGCTGCCCGTGACGATCACGCGTGGACTCCGTGCGAAAAATTCCTGGCTCTTTCCTGGCGAACGACGCGATTCATCGGGATATTAAATAAATGCATCATTTAGCTGTGGGCTTTCAGCGAATTCGTGTCTTGAATATAGCGAATACACGATTCGATCGCGAGGCTATTCTTTATTCGAGTATTCTTTGAGGCTATTCCACTTAGGTATTTACAGATAATTCCATTGCGATCAAAGGAATGTTTAAACAATTATCTTTTAGAAATTATATTTTATTAGCAAACTATAAGAGTAAAACTTAATAGAGAAGGAAATGGTGTCAATAATGAGCATTTTATTACTTTTTCTTATTTTATAAAAAATATATATAATTCGTATTACTTAGATTACTGTGATATGTGTATGTATACGTCAGTATCTACAAAAAATCTTATTTTATATATTCTCTTTTACAAATTTAATTCAATCTAAATTATATCTAACGTTTCCTCACATTAGATTCAGTAATCCGGCAAGATTATTATTGGCAAAATTAAAAATGTAATTTTGCCAATGATCGGAGGTACATTTTATATATTATTTTTCTATTTTACTTCTATAAATGCATATTATGAAAAAGAAAAAGAAATTGTCTAAATAAAAGATAGAAATTGTCTAAATAAAAAGAAGCTATAAAAAGAATTTAGAATCATCGTAATTATTATACCATCAATTAATCACGATGGTACGTTTGTAAATGTTTCTTCTTTCTGCTGAAGATCGGCAGGATTTGATTTTCGATGAATGACCGATAATAAGTTCGCCGATACTTGCGGATCGATCGATATGGACACGCACGATCCGTCTACTCCTCTCTGATATTTTTGTTGTGGTAACCACCTATAAATTAAAAGTAAGTAAGTATATTTTTTTCTTCGATTGTAATAAGTTTCTAAACGATTCTTTCGATTACCTATGAATCACCGGGGATAGTAAATTTCTATCGATCGATGAGGGATCTCGTGCACCTGTCATCCAAGTGACAATGCCACCTACTACGAGTACCGCCAGCGTGCCGATAGGAGCAACCCAGTGATAGGACAACCGATACAACGGGAAGACATCGTCCTCGCTGCACAACACGCGTGAGTTAATCGAAACTCAGACGCGAAATAAATTCAGAACATTAATTGAAATAAAAATAACCGGCTTACTCGGACCACTTATTTGAGAGTTGTTGAAAAAAGTCGTCACTATAATAACTAATATTTCCCGTGCAGGGCGGGACTGGAAGTTTCTTCGGCATTATGAGACCAGAACCGATAGCCGCATTCGCTCCAAAACTGACCCACCCGGACATTACGAAGCCTGCAATGGCACCGATAAGGGCACCCTATGCAAAACAAAACAAATGAACGAAACAATAGATTTTTTTTTTTTTTTTAGAAAATGATAATTGATATAACGTAGGTACGAGTTAGTTTTATTTCGTACCTTGGCGTTTGTCCATGGGAACAAGATTCCTAGAGTGAAAACACCAAAAGAAGTTCCGGCAGCGATGGCGGCTAAGCTGTTAGTCACCTAAAAAATTACAACAGCATTTTAAAATTTTAAAATGGATCGTGGGATGACAATATAAAATTCAGATACTCACGGATAGAACCCCTCCTAGCTTTTCAATCAAGAAAAGAAAGCAAAGCGCCGTCAAACCAAAGAGAACGACAAGGCTTTTCACGAAAATTGTGGAACAACGATCGTTGGGCTTCATTTTGAAACAACCTTTGACGAAGTCTTCTAATATCACAACGGACGTCGAATTAAAGCCCACTGATAACGAACTGCGACAGAAAATGGACGATTCGTGAATATTTGCTCGCAACGAATCAACAATTAAACGTTACGTCAATAATTGCTAATTTTCTCATTTGGCCGATTTCACGTCAAATGAAACAGTAAAAATTCGCAAAGGTAAGCACTACAGAAAATTTTGGAGAAGATAAATTATTTCACTTATCTATTCGGATCTTATCTTCACTTATCTTCTTCGGACATGCAAAAATCGCGTCTGATTATTAATTAAAATTTATTTCAAGATGAATCTTTTTTTGTGAATATTATTATTCGAAATTTGTCGATCTAAATATAAAAAGCGGAGGCAAATCAACAAATGATCGTTGCATTGTTATTTTATCGTGTTAGTTCGATCTTCAATACCTGAGTGCCGCGCCAAAAATTCCGGAAATAAAGAGGCCGGGTATCCCATGTAAATGATGGGCGATCTCCATGACATAAGCCGGCAGTAGTTGATCATCGGCCGTAATTAAGCCGGAAACTCTTGGATCGCATTTCGGCGGCGACCACCAAGCGAGAAGGACCAGGCCGCACCAACAGCATATTGAAATAAACACCATTATACTGATGGTAAATATCGCGATGGATCTGCAATCGAGATATATAAAGATTTGTGACATTGCCTACATTGATATGAATATGAATGTAAACGTGAGCATGAATACGAATGATAAGTATGTTACTTATCACATATTTTTTCCATATGTATTTTTAGCTTTTATTATCGTCGAGCATAAAATTAGAACAGATATTATTAACTTTTAATCAGTTTACTCACAATTGAGATATTTTTGTGCTTTTTAACGATTTGTATCGTTGCACCATGGTTTGATTGACGGCGATATACGCGGTGACGTACAACCAGGAGCCAATCAGTACGGTCCAAACGCTGTGCCTCGTGTACGGCGATGGATCGAAACTGCAATGCGAGAGAATACAAGGGAATATTTAAGCATACTCGACCGCTATTAGATAATTCCGATCGTATTCTTTGCATTGTTACTTTAAAAATTGAATGCGACCGGCCTCGGTGGCCCTCTTCCAAATTTCTGCCGCTCCCATTTGACAGGTCCCTAGAACGGCAACGGTGATAACCGCTGCTATCATCACGCCGACTTGTAACGCGTCCGTCCAAACCACTGCTCGAATACCTCCCTAATGAAATATTCATGATAGATAATAGGATAGGATAAAATATCTCATTTGTAAAAGAAAGAGACTGATCTCAATCTCAATTGGAAACTTCTTTAATTAATTCGCCAATCTAAACAATACTGCTAAGAAACATTCATCTTATCTACATGTTCTATGCTGGTTTGCTTTCTTCTTTCGTGACAACTAAAGTGAATTTAAAAAATGAATTATTACAAGTAATTTCCTTTATCTTCTAAATTAAAAAAAAAAAAATGACATCTCCGCGGTGACATTACCTATTTCTGGAGAATGCGGTAATGGACGAATGCTTTTTCGAGTGCTTGCAATTGCATAACAATCCACAGCGCGTGCTCGCGCGTGCGTACACGGTGCATAATAAACAAATTTGTAAAGAGCCACTCAACCACGATAAATTCTCATTAATACGAGATCCAACAAATTGCTCGGATAATTACAGGCGCGCGATCCCGCGATTAATCACTTCAGCGCCGGCTTTGTGATCCGCTGCTACGATAACATCCGCTCGACGTTCTCCGCGCCATTGTTTCCCCGCGCCATTGTCGGGCTTTCAGTTTCCGTCCATAAACATTTCCAGTACTAAGGCTCTTGCGTGAGATTCTTCGCGGCATTGTCCACTGAAAATTGTTTCCTACGGTAGACCGTGTCCGAGGAACTCCAGCCATCCCGCGGGAATTTGGCGAACGAGCCTCCCCCGGAAAATTAGCTTAGGCTTCCGTTTCTCCAAGCCCCCCCGCCCCCCACGACCATTTTCATCATCATCCCTCCGCATACATCGCTCTTGTTAAACGTTCAAGTATACTATCGTACAGCATGATGACAATCGTAACAAATCTTTCGTGCGACTTTGATCGATCTTTCTTGTCGTAGCCATTCAAGACATAAGTGAGAGAATTAAAAGTGTCACTCAAAACTAGCAAAGGGATTAGGTAACGCGGGCAATCACAACTTACCAGAACGGTATAAAAAACACAGACGACGCATACAATGGCCCCGATTAAATGTATATTGATGTCGCTCACTGCAATAAATCATCAAGAATCTTAAAAGATTAATTCCTACATCCTAATACGTAATACGACTATATAAGATACCTTGATTCAACGCTAGCGCTGGGACATAGACGACGATCGATTGGTAAAGAATCTGGAACCGATTAAGCCTTACTTGTACGATTTTCCGAATCAAAATCGCGAAATCATGATGAAACAGGACATATATATATTTATACAAGACTTACCACGTCGAAAACGAAAATTGACGAAATTAGAATCCGCACATTTCGATCGAATCGAATTTCTAAATACTGCAAAGAGAATATTCAGTCGTGAGTGAGGATGAAAATTGGCGTAGTCGATACAGTAAAATTTAACTTTTTAAAAAACCGAGTGAAAAGATAAGCGAATTAAAACAGAGGGGACAAACCTCGTAAACGGAATTAAGTTGGAGCGTAGTAAAGACAGGGAGATACACGTAGGCGACTGCGATACCAGAGAAGAAAATGGAGATGATCGTGATCCAGTACTGCGTACCAAAGTTGTAGATCTCCGCCGGAGTGCCCAAGATCGTCACGCCTGATATGAAGCTACAGTTACGATCGGAATTGATTAAATATTCTGCATGACTAATCAACCAAGCCCGAACGATAAGCAACGATAAGTAAACAAGCTACGAGTCAATTATTATTATTAACATTAATTACGAGCGCACGCATAAACGACACTCGTATGGTGTACTTTCGATCTTCATTTTAAATTGTAATACAAAATTCGCGAGGCTAATCAGGAAAGATCAAAGGCTTCCTGATGATGGCTTCAATTTTTCACAACATTAATGAACTCCTTAATTCTCCCGTTTACGTTCGAAAACCTTCGTTTTAAAGCCTTCGTCTTTCATCTGCTCCTTTTCTTCTTTTAATAGTCTTAAATCCTGTAGAATGGCGAGCCGAGCTTACCTCGCAACGAGGGAAGCGGACACGGGAAAGAGTCCTAAGCTCCTTCCTCCAAGCAGGTAGTCCTGTGTGTTCGACTTTTGCGCCCTTCTGAAGTGCCATAAGCCGGCTGCGGCAGACACGAGGAGCATAAGTGCAAACACCAGCCAATCGATCCAATGGAAGTATCCTCTCTCCGATACAGCTACCATCTTTACTGAAATCAGAAAGCTAAATTTAGCCAATGCACTCGAGATGACTCGAGTGTCATCCTTATTAAAATTCTTAAACACGAATACGTCATGATGCACATCGCCTATACCTACTGCTCACCTGCTGTAGAAATTTTTGTAGCTTATCTTAACAGTATTACAGTCGACGCGTTACGTAAACCTTATGTAAACATTAACATTTTATATTATCTTCATAAGAAATTTTATCCATGTTTTAGCATCTCTTCATTTTTTTTTAATGTAATTTTTTAATGTAATTTTTTTAATGTAATTTTTTAATGTAATTTTAGAAATCTTCTTCAAGCACTGTGTAAATAGCTATTAATTTTATTTACTCTGAAAGCATCGGTGCACCGACATCTCGCGAGATGAAATATCATTTCGTGCTGTGCGCAATCGTGCAATTTAACTATTAATTTAATGAACGTCAATCATAAGTGTCGCATTATCCAATGACACTCTGTATATCTGTCAGCTAACAACAGAGTTGTTAGCATGCATGAAACTTAATCAACAACATTATTGGTCGCGACTGCTTGTAACGATAAAAATCGGCAGCAACTATTTCCATTATTTCGGCATCAATATATATATATATATATATATTATACACACACACACACACACACACACACACACACACACACACACACACACACACACACACACACACACCAATCAAACTAGTGACTCCGATTATCTACTTTTTTTTAGATTCCGCGTCAAATCATGCATTTCTTTTAGATCAGAGTCAAACTGAGTCATATCTCAGATTACGAAGCCGACATGATATTTTTAATCTGGCTAGTCCTACAGCAAGGACTATCTCGACTGGCGTATCGCCAGGAATCTTTTTACTTAATTTTTTTACTTAATTTTTTTATTTGTCCCGCGTCACGCAACGCTTTTACATTAGTTTAGTGTCTATCAATTTATACAATAATTAAGTTCTCCGCGTGACAATTAAGAAATATACCAAGGATACATGTCGCTCACACGTCATCAATTGATCGTAAAGGATATCATGACCGTATTGTTACTGACTCGCTATCGTTTCCTTGTTAAGGAGCCACTGACTTATGACTTCTTTGCACGTGCTAATAATTTAGTCTTGTTAACACTGAATGACAATCGCGGTGGTGCTCTCAGTTATAGCTCGTAGTGCCATCGTCATTTTTAAAATCTCGTATTTTCGTTTCATATTAAACGACGAAAGAACTGCGATTACGATAGATACAATAGTCTAATCAGAGAAAGATAAGGATCTAATCGAAGGGAACCACAGCTGAGGAGAAGCGACAGCAAATTAGAGATGTGAAAAAATGTAGATCGTTACGCATTTCTACTTGTTACTTTTGTACATATCTTTTTATTTTTTTTTTCTATTCCATTTTTTTCTACATTATTCTATTTCCTCTAGTATTTCGAAACATTCTTACGAAGTTATCATGAGAGATTGTTATGGAAATGATGCTAGGGTAAAGCACGGTAAAATTTGACGGTCGATATTATTTCTGCGTGCAATTCTGAGTTCAAAGTTCTGTTATTTCCCGATCAATCGCCAGGGTCAATTGCCGAGTCGCGAGCGTTAACGAGCAGAAAGTAGTCCGTTGGTAAACCGATCGCGGGACCTTGCGTCGGTTTTCATTTTATTTATCGGTTGTCAGAACCATTCTCGGGATGGAATTTGCGTTAATAATTAATATTCGAATCGCCTCGGCGATTCGATTCCATGTCAGAATTTTCAAAAATCTGTGTCCGCAGATTCGTCGACATTCATTTATTATCGCGCGCCTTTGTAAAATGATTAAATGAACAAATGGACGACGCTTCGGATTAAAAAAATCCTTGACAAAGAAAGTTACAGATATCTTGCGCATTATCGTTTTATGTAAAACACCGACAGTCGTGTTTATCCATTTATAATGTCAAGATAATAGAAATGAAAAGAATAATAATAAATAACTAATAATAGGCACGTGAACAAAAACTGCCGTTTAAAAAGTTGCACGTAGGATTCTATTAAATTCGAAACGTTCAATTTTTTTTTTTTTTTAACGATAATTAGATACTTCCTTTCTAACTCGTGACGTGACATACATTGAACGGTATAATTAATCGCATCAACAGAGGATAATCAGCGTTTACCGACCAGTCGACGGAAGTGCATTGCTATCGTATAAATAGAATCATTTCTTATATTTAGTATACTTAGTCACGTGTTCTGCGTGGACATTCATAAAGATACGTCTGCCGCGACGGAATCATGAAGAATGTTTAGGATTTAATGATTAGCAATGAACGGGCTATTCTTTTAATCGGCGATCGGTAAAAGCTGCGTGAAATATGCTGGTCTCTATTTACTCTTTCGCTTCCTTTTCCATCGAATTTCCCTTGCTTATCTGTCTTTTTTTGCGTAAGCATATATTGATTAGTTTTACAAATAACACGTGAATGAAGCAACGAAAATTCCTTTTCTTTCAGCGAAAATGTGTGTTCAGAAAAACGGCATATTTTGTAATTACTTAATTAATGTTCATTTCCACCGATATAGATTAACTTTAATTTTAAGTTTAACTTTTTATCATTTCCTAGTTTCAGGAATTAGAAAAAAAAAAAGTAAATTAAACCGAGATCAAAATTAATCTACTGATGGACATAACGACATAATGAGCAGCGTTTAAAGTTTAATCGTCCTACTTTGAAGATTCGCAAGAAAGAATTTTTTTTTTTTGTGTCTCAGCAACCACTTAATCTGGATCTTTATTTCTTGCGTGGTTGGGAGACTGGTGGTTGACAAAAACTTCTGAATCATATCTAACCGGTTTGGTAGGAAAAGAAAAATTAAATCTACTGGTGATATTCAGAGCTACATTTTACACGCGACACTCGAAGAATTCCGAAGAATGATCGTTTGTCCTCTTTTTTTTTCTTTTTTTTTTTTTTTCTTTTCTTTTTATCTTCATCCCGACGAAAAAGAATTTTTGTTGGTTCATTCTTCAAGAATGCATATCTTGACACGGTTGATGCATTACTAACCTTGGAGAAAGAGGAAAGGAACTAAAATCCGGAATTATCTCATTCCCAGTCCGATTCTAGGTTTCTGTCGTACCGGGTATAACGCGCCGCGCACACTGTGGCGGTGCTTTCAAAAACAGCGCCTGTTTTTCTTCCAAACAGCGGTTCTTCTTTTTTTTTTTTTTTTTCCTTTTACTTTTTTTCAGAAAATGTCACCGTTTCCGTCGTTTCGTCTTTTATTTCGTGTTTTTTCTTCCGCGTTATGTATCTCTCCTGAAATCCGCGAAATCTTATCGCGTTATCGGCCACCCACGACTCACGAACGATCAGCGTAATCGTCTCGTTGATCCCGACCGCATTATCGCGCGAACATGAGCAACGGCGAGAGGAGGAACGCTCGGGGGGAGCTCTTTTGAATCGCTCTGTAAAAAATTCGAGGACATCACACGAGGACGGACACCAGTCGGGAACTTTTGACCGTTTGATTCCGCGCGAGACACATGGCGCGAAGTTTCACCGCGCGATGACGCCAAGCGTAGATTGTGCGTCAGCTCTTCCCTCGTCTACGACGGCAGTGACATATGCTCTCTTTCTCTCCACCGCTTTTGACTTTCCTGCGATACGCGTGGATATTATAACCGGCTATCATGCGGCCGCTTGGACACGAGGCTCGGACGAGGCGAGGTGAGACACGTCCGTAAGCGACGACCGCGATCGACTGAGCGCGCGGTTCGACGCGACGTAACGACGATTACGTCGGCGAGACAGAAATCGCGCGTGCTTTCGCTAAAAAAAGGCGCCATTGACAGCCGCCAGCGTGCGGCCGAGGCACGACCGAGGCGCGCGGCGATTTAATCATTATCGATTAAGAGATCGATTCTCGAAGAAACTTTTTCCATTCTGCAAGACTCCCCAAAGACTCTCCCGATCGTCGCCACACTCGTGGCCACATTGACGTCCTTTGACGTGGAATTATGCGAATTCTTTTTTACATACATTATATCTTTTTTTCATTCATTACAAATTGGTTCTTGCATATGCACGAACGTTTAACTCTCGATAGCGTATATAGTTGATTTATACCAGATATTTCCTTTTTTTTTTTTTGCATATTTTTTATTTGCATTATTAGGAATGTACTGTGTATCCAATTCGTCAGCGAAAATGATAATAATTTAAAACTATGAAATGGAAATACATTCAATATCTTCCTCAGTTTTGGTATCGACATGCGGGATGGCATATTTAAAAAAAATGAATTTATCTCGATGTATATCGCAAAGAAAAAGTTTCTCGCTTTTGACATCATTTCAATATGGCTGCAATAAGAAAACCGGAACTACTTGTTTTCGAGAATCGCTTTGTGATTGAACAGGTTTGAATAAATTCGAACTCGAACAATCTGTTGACCTTAGAATCAAAAATGATAACCCCGATGAATATGGCGTTCTGAAATGATCATAAATAATTCTCCCCTTGCAACATTGTCCCGTCGATATAATTTTTCCTATAGCCAATTTTATTCAGCTGTGACATTTAAACAGAAATTAAACAGAAACATTTAAACAGAAAACTACGTTAATCAAGCTGCAGTCTTCGCATTTTTCTCAAAAATTTTTATTACAACTTATCAACATTTACGTTAACATTATTATGAAAAAAGATTCCGTCTTTTCCGAATGAACATTTTTTTTTTATTAGTGTCATTATAAATGTACAATAATATACAAGTATCCTTAATCTGACTTATCTGACGCGTAAAAATAAATGTTATCAATTTTCGCAGATCTAATCGTAAAACAATGAGAATACTTGCATACAATGAAAATGACTTGCATACTTTCTAAGAGAAATCTGAAAATCAAAAAGTACAAACTTTCATGCTTCATTAACGCGAAACGTGCTGCGGAAGTATCTTACAGATATAAATATAGCATCATGGAATGCAATCGCTAATGTGTAAAACTGCTAATACGTACAATCGTGTCGAATATCATATTACGATTAAAAGTCATACGCGTAAGCAAGTCACGTTCCGCTCATTTAGTCCATATCTGAGCAATTTAAACTTTAGGCGTTGTGTATCTGTATAAAACATATCTATATAAAATTTAAATATATTAACCTTGTGACAAAAGTGAATAATGCACTGTGAAAAAAAATAGGATCATTTATCTACAAATTATGTACAAAATAGTATGCGCATTTTTTAAGCGATCAATATTTGTTGTTGTCACATTGATGAAATATTAAAATTGTAAATAAAATTTCGCTTGTGAAATCGTAGAACACGCGATAAAATAAATATATATATATATATATATATATATATATATTTATTTATTTATTTTGTCGCGTGTTCTACGATTTCACAAACGAAATTATATATATATATATAATATATTTATTATATATATATATATATATATATATATATATATATATTATAAAGACACAATACTGACTTTAGTGATTATCATCGACATTAATCTTTTCATTGACAATAAATAACGATCGCTAGAATGCTGCTTCTTGTTCCACGGAGAAAAAGTTGACAGCACAAAGTGAACAAGTGAACAATTAGGCGAGTAATGATTGAATGCACATGTTTATATTTTCACATTACATTTTCATACACAACATACGGATGGAGAAAGAAAAACTTATCGATATAAAATATAAAATGCAGCTGCAGACAATAATTTGAGTGTATTCACAGGTACATTATCGATCCTTAAATATAAAAATTGTCAGCTCTTAACGTGGAACAAGATCAATAACAAAAGTTACATACAAAAATCTTCGATACAGTCTGTAATTGATAAAAGATAGTTTCATCACAGTTTGTGTTGTCTTCCTTCGCCAAAGAGCCATAAGCAAGCTCTGTCGACCATATACGCGAAGACAAAGTCCGCGACTAGTATCTGAACCAGTGTTGTACGGAACTGCAACACGTAACAATATATAAATATAAAAAAGAAAGAGAGAGAGAGAGAGAGAGAGAGAGAGAGAGAGAGAGAGAGACAGAGAGAGAGATAAAACAGTAATAAATTACAATAAATTTACTTTTATATATATATATATCTGCATTTTGTGGAAACTTACTTGGCTTGGAAAATCTACAATTTCAAATTGTGCTGCCAGTTCTGGTAAAAATCCACAAGCCAGCAATAGTATTACGGCAGAATTGGTTACAAGACTGACCAAAAGGGATCTATTTTGTCTCAAACTTTCCATGAATGGTTGGCCCTATCAAAATGTGACGTTATAAATATTCATTGTTAATGATATCACAATTATTAGCTTGATAAAATATAAAAAAAACTTACTCGATAATTTATAGCAAAAGTAGAAACCTGAAAAGACATTGCGATTATATACACGGTACTATTAACTAAGTTTGCCTCAAAAAGTTCTTCCTCTCTGTCATCTTCTCCCAATGAATCTACTTCACTGGAATTGGTTAAGATGGCTGCCAACTTATTGTCCCTATAAAAGAAGTAATTTAGAGAATACAATCGAGAGATTTTAATTTTTAATTTATCCGTCTTACCTTGGAGATAAGATGCCAGCTTCTCTCACCAAATAGACGAGGCAGACAAAGTGTACGGCAAATTGCAGTAATACTGTCACAATAGTATACAAATTAAAGATATTTGGTAATGGTCTCTGCTGCGACAGAGTTTTCAGCGGCTTTGATCGTGAGATGAAGAGGAAACAGGCCGCTAGAAGGATACCCTGCAAAGTCGCTTGTGCGTCGCTGAATTTAACCCCATCCAGATATAGCACTGATTGACTGTAGGCGAGTATCAGTGCGTTTAGCGCCAGTATTTTGAACATCTGCAGGGTTGTGACCAGAGTGCAACGTCCCTGCTTAATCACGTGGCATACTGCAAACAAATGAGTATTTGTTTGAATAATGAACAACGTTACAGGTGATTCGTGATCCTTACTGCATTGAATGGACGACATTTTGCTGGTGAAAGGAGCCGCGATAGAAGCGTCGCCCAATTTCACGATCGCAGGTTGCTCTTGTGCCTCGTTATCAATTTCCTTCAGGATTTTCTGCAATCTCGCGCGATTGTTAACCGGTGCGATTCTTGGATTGTTCCTTGGTCCGTTGTTTACGAAAGGATAGGATTCTCGTACGGGATTCTCGTTCTTTGAATCTTCTCGCTTGTCAGAATGCACTCTTTCGGACGGACTGGACAGAATGGCGACGCCTACCAGGGGGGGAAAAAAAAAAAAAGAAAAATAAGTACATCCAAGTTTTACCGTTACTTTCTTCGTCAACTTACCCACTTGAGCGTGTTTCAAAGCACCGACATCGTTTGTTCCGTCACCGCACATCAACGTTGTATATCCGAGAGTTTGTAACGATACGATAATAAATTCTTTCTGCTTCGGCGCGCATCGCGCAAAGATCACTACATGTGGCAAAAGAGTTTGTAGGAGTTCTCGTTGTTCTTCTTTCAGGTACGATAAACCCTAGAAAAGTTCAATATGCGGTACACGAACGATCGTTATGAATTTGTTTTGATTGGTGAAAAGTCGAATTCTCATTCATCTATATACCTCACCCGTTACGCAAAGTGCGTAATTCTTCCAGATCTCTTTACGTAATTCGACATTTTCCATGCCTAAAGGAAGCTGTATCGTTTTATCAATGTTTTCCCACAACCATTCATCATTATTTTTAGTCAATATAAGTGTATTAGGTTTCTTCGTAAAATGTAACTCGCGACTCACGTGGCAGGCCGTTAAGGGATTGTCACCGGTTATCATTACCACCTAAATAAAAAATACATTAAACTTACTCTTTTGCAATTTTGACGAAAATATTTTCTTTTTTAATGCAATTACAATTACAACAACTTAATCATATACATACCGAATGCGATGAATTTACGATCTCTTTAATAACAGATTTCGAATCGGGTTTGAGTGGGCAGCTAATGATAACAAATCCCGCAAAAATAAGATTGCTTTCTAACTTTTCACGAGATAATTCTCTTAAATCTTGAGAAGACAAACTACCGGTAAGTTTTCGATATCCCAAAGCTAGCACTCTTGCACCCCGTCGTGACAGAGATAAATAGGTTGAATCATAATTTTCCGGTACAGAAGATAACTGAAACGATAACAGATTATCGATAAGAATAAGAATAAAATAAGATTGAAGTTGTAGGTAGATATTACTTTGCTTACCATATTCTTCAAAGTTTCTGGCGCACCTTTCACCATAGCCATGTAATGTATTTCTGAAGCTCCAGAAAGACTGTACCCAGCCACAACGCACATTCTTTTCAAAGCCGATGAAAAATGGTATCTCTGCACAATCTTCAATGCTGGAGATTTACCCTTTTTAGGAATTACAGAATCACCTAAATGGAACATTCCGTATGAAAGGGGCGTTAACATTCTCTCATATCATTAAGAAATCTATACTTACTTTTCGTAAGACTCCAATTGATGGCTTTGAGGGTGGCTTTTTCTAACGGATCCCCGACGATACCATCATCTAATTGAACGAGGGAATGACACGTCGCGAGCACTTGAATACTCTCCAAAGGTGCATCGGACAATTGTATCACGCTCGACTTACCACTTAAAAAAATATTTAAATTGTACTTTCTAATAATAACATAAAATGCAAGAAGACAGATAGTAATTTCTTACTTTATGCCCGCGATACCTTCAACTACTAGATTATCGCTAGTAAGCGTACCGGTTTTGTCAAAACAACAAATATCGACTTTACCGGCAAACGGAATTCTAAATGGTTCCGTACAGAATACACCTGTAAAATTATGAGATACAGTAATAATTTTTATACATAGGATTAAACAAGTCGACAAGATATCAATTTGTTCTACCGAATTTGGATAGAGCTACCAGAGACGTATTTACAGCCAGTGATAATTCTATAGGTAATTCTGGTGGTATAACTGATGTCAAAATCAACGTGCATTCCAAGAATAGTTTGTACTTGTTTCTTGTAGGATCTTGGCTGCCTAAAATCGAAATTTGCGCGACATATAATTTCATTGTACAATCTTCATCTTTATGTCGAATGGAAGGTCGAATTACCTTTGATCCAGACATACACGGCTGCAGCAATCGCAAAAATAAGCAAAAATAGAATGAAACCGAAAGTTTCTAAGTTGTTAGCTGTAACGCGTTTAACGCCGAACAGTATTGTTCTTAAAAGTTTGCCTTGTGACGTAGAAAAGCCGGTACGTAATACGTAGGCAACGCATCCATTATCGGTCGCTACAACACAGTTACACGTTAATATCGTAAAGCAAGTGAGAGTCATAAAAAATGAAATTTATTTATCGGCAATACCTCGAAGACCGGGGGTATTTTTGGTAGGGGATGTATGCTGTACAACTTTCGTACCACCAAAAAGAATATGAAGCTTATCATTTTCAATATCTATAATTCTATGTCCATCAATATCTTCTATGGGTTCTTTCATTTGAGGAACAGATTCACCTAGACATTTTCAATCGTTATAATCATTTATCTGTGATTTGAACACGACGCTAGTTTGTTTAAAGTACCTGTTAACATGCTTTCGTCAACTACGCATGGACCTCGCAAAAGCAACATATCGCATGGCACTAAATTATCATGTTGAGACCTTGTAATGGACACAATATCTCCAGGAACTAGTTGGTCTGTAAATAACAAACGCCATCGCCTGTTTCTATATACCTAAAAGTAGTAAAATAAACATGTGAAATTCTGAGAAATAAGCAAGTTGCTATGAAAAGCTTTCATATTCATACCATTATCATGTACGGTTTATTTCCCATTTTACGAATCTCGGCCATATTTTTCAATTGTTGTTGAACTAACGTACATTCAAACATAATAAGCATAATCAGTGTGAAGATACTATAGTACCAATATTTATCTAAGCACCAGAGTGCCACACAGAACACTTGAAAAACGAAGAACGGAGCAATAGCGCGTTCCTTGAAGAGTTCCCAAAATTCGGGCACAACCATGTCCAATCTAAAGAAATAAAACAATCTTCAATGATGTAAAAGGCATCTTGCAAGGAACAATTGTAAAAAAATCATTAGCAATATACTTGTTTTTCCCATATTTTTCTTCCGCTGCCTCAATTTCTTTTTGATCAAGATACCCTTTCCATTCACAATAATGTTTCACGGAATGATTGATCGGGAACTGCAAACCTTTGAATGATTGTTCCTCTGGGTCCCAATTATATTTTGTTTTTTGAAAAATAAACCAAGGCTCCTGTTCCTTCGTATGATGTAATGAAATCAGCTCCGAGCTCCCATTGTTTGGAGTGGGAATTACTTTAACTATCCTAGCTTTGTACGGATTTTTCTCCTGGAATTTTATTTACGACATAAAAAAGAGAAATACCACGAAACAAAATATTAAAAAGATCATGCTCAAAACATTTTTTTCGATGTTTGAATATACCCGCCAAAATGTCACGTGACCCGGCCTAGCAGAAGACCGGCCGAATGGCTGCCACGTTATGGGACATATTGGGGACACAAAAAGCCACGTGCCCATTATCTAAGTAAATTGAAAGGGCGGCTGCCACTTACCGAGCTGCAATTCAAAAATGTGTGCACGTGCACCGACCATTGACAGCACAGGCACAGAAAAATCTGCAGCATGCCGATTGCCGCAATGCCTATCAGGCCCGCCTCATAGTACTCGTCAACACCATAAACGAAGATCCAACAATAAATCCAAAGGACCTGCAGTATCACGAAAGGCAGGATGTAACCGTTGAACATCCATTTCCTCGGATTGTGTAGACTGACAGATTGCACGAGTTCGTCTATCCGTAACGAGGTCGCCGCCATGATTACGCCGACACGGTTAACAAGTCGTCACAACGAGCGAGGAACCTTTTAACATCCGACAAACTTTAAGCACCATTCACATCGAGAGCTTCCTTTAAATGCGCGATCAGCTCCGACGATGTGACGCGAATTGGACAGGCGTGTTTCACACATACGATGAAGACTTGGAGAGAGGAAACGACGCGATTATGTCGCAGGTTATATTAAAATCAATTGGAATAATGAAAAGTATGCCAGCAGCTCTAGCTTGATTATTACCACACGATATTCTCTCGGTAGATAACTTAGTCACCGCACTAAACGCAAGCATGTACTTCAAGCGCCATCAGAAGTGTAACACCAAACTAAAAACGAAAACGTGCAAAAGCGACGTGCACAATTCACATTTCTCCTATATTATATCAATAAGATATTTTTTAAGTATAATATTTATTTTATTATTTTTAATTTAATCAGAAGTGATAATGTATGCTCAGATCTAACAAATTTTATATATATATATATGTATATATATATATATATATATATATATTATGTATACTTGAACTAATATGATACATGGAAACGAAATAAAAATGTCGGTGTTATCGACATTTTAGTTCCGTTTAGATGAGGGCGCTTTTTCATCGCAAAATTCATTCGGAATCTTCAGAAAGCATCCCCTTAAGTGGAGAAACTCTGATTAATAATAAAACAATTATATGATAATCATTTATCTATTTCTTTCTTGATGATTAAGATCACTTTTTATTCCACCGAGTATATCTGAACAATAACCAGGAAATAATTTATTAAAACTATTATGTATTCAAGTCATAGATTATTAAAGTATCTCATGATTAAATATCACATAATTTAACACAACTTATTATTAATCAGACTAAATTTATAAAATTATTCGAAATATTTAGCGTTACTTTTATTTAACATTCAAGCATTCCGATATCATCGTATTTATTATTACAATGAATGATGAATGGCCTATCGTTAAATCCTTCGTAGAAGAAATTTATGTCCACCAAAGAAATATTATAATCGGAAAGTCGTACGCGATATTTCATTAAAAAAAAAAAAAAAAAAGAAAAAAAAAAGAAACTTTATCGCGATTCTTGTCAGCTGAAACGTACGGAATTGAGCTTCGATATACGAAGAAGCGGCATTTCTCTTTCTCTCTTCTGACATACTAGTCGATGTCGCGTAATCAAGATGTATCCGTGTCATCCAGAGAAAAACTCAGTTCGTGCCTGTCATAAGGTCGACGAATCCCTCGCCGCACGTATCCCAGTGAAAGTATATGCCCGCCTACCCCACCCTGAGCCCCGCAGAAACTCGTGCACGTTGCGCTCGAGGAAGGAGCCAACGCACAGGTAAACCCACGTATCCCACGTTGCTAGGTAGACTCGCGGCGCGTAGAGCCGAATCGCGCCAGTGTCTGGACCCAGTGTCGTGGACACTTTCGAATCACGCTGGCCAAAAGTGGAGAGACGTCCGTTATGGTTGATCGCGCTCTGTCGTAGTCGAGGGACGACAACGAGCTACGCTTGCGTTGCAGCAAGAGAGCATCTCCCAAATTGGGATTGGGTTTCGCTTTCCTTTTAAAGTCCTCAAAGTTAATCGCGAATCGGAGATTCGGCCGGATCGAATACCGAGCTATCGCTTATTTTGAAAAATTTCAAGGTACACCGACCAGTACGACATACTCGATACTCCGTTCGTTTGTCGTCTAACGTCAACGGGACTTCTGTTCCTCACGATCGTCTTCAAGACAACGATCCCTGGGTCGGGTTGGGTTATCAGCAGTGACATCGGCACGGCGACTGATCAGCACGCGATGCCAATTAAGTGACTTCGCGGCCTCCTTCCTGCCGAGACACCTGCCGCGTTCACCACAGGAGAGAAGGTTTTATTCACGCAGGGGTGAATCATATACCGATAGATCAAAATGGCGTTTGCATGGCACCTAATATCAATCGTAAGTGGTTGGTCTAGTACTAAGAATAATCAATCGTTGTGGATCACGCAGGAAGCTGGATTTAAATCTGATGTAACGTTCTTTCCATTAATTGTTAACGTGCACGTTTTGTATACGCGGTTTCTAATCGCGATTCCCGTTGACTCATCTTCTTGATTAATAGTTAATGCTTTTTTATCTAGCGATCAAATTACGTAGTATAGGCTGAATCAGAGCCGATTTAATATCGTCGTCAAACACACGGGTTTGTACCATGTACAGAAAGTATTCCAACAAGCGATCAATTAGTCGACATGCGGCATTTCACAATAAGTAAACTGTTGCGTCGACACAAGTAGAGTTCTACATTGCATAAAGCTAAGTCGGCATTAGTGATCTCGGCGGTCTCTTTCAACTTTTATTGTGATTTGACCGCAAATGCAAAACACACATGCAAATTTTTATTTCATGTACGTACGAATAACGAAGAGAACAACAATGAAAAGAGAACGAGTATTTTGAGCAGAATTAATAATAAAAAATAATAACAAAAAATTTTTATGTTTCTATTCTTTTTGAGCTATAATATTTTTTGTGTGATTTTTTTTTTTTTTTTAATATATCTCTTTATACACAGTTTTTCTTGATGGTCACTCGAGGTGAACCCTGCACAGAGTACGGATGTCCTGGACGGCCGCAATACGAGCCCTTCGTACCGGCGCCTCCAGGACACACCCCCAGTTGCGCGCCACCGGGACAGACCTTTTGCGAAACTCTGGACCATTATCCTCGGTAAGTGCCCTTAGATCTCCTCCTTTTCGTCCCTTCTGAAATATCGCTATTGGTCCGGCGACAAACTAACGGACAACAAGTGGAAATCCGCGGCGATTCGGTCGACCCATTTCCGAATTGTTGATATTCCTCCGCTGTGTCCACCGTGTTCACCTTCCGCCTTCCTCTATGCATACGAATGACCGACGTTGAGAAAAACTTTTGGAGGGGAAAGTCCGCTAACTCTCCTCTCTTCCTCGGAGGTGAGAATTCGTTTCTCGAAAGCATGCGAGCTCACCTTAGTAGACTTGCACAATCAATTTTAGTCGCTGGAGCGACTCTCGCGACGATAAAACGATTCTCGTCCAGGCTTTTTGCGAGAACGATAGTAACCTAGAGGAATCTCCATCACGAATCGAGCAAAGAAAAGAAAAAAAAAAAAAAAAAAAATGAGAGCGCTCGTCAGACACTCCGCGCTTGCCTTTCCGCGCGCTACGTACGCGAGTGATTCGTCGGTTTGGGAGTTGATTTCCCAAATCCCGCATGCACTTTCACGCTCAAGTACTATCCCGAAGATGTTAGGAAAAGTTACGTAAAGTGAGCGGCCGCTATAATACGTAAGAACGTCCGTGAGATCGTTGCTCAGCGTACCATGACCATGGCCTTGGCGCGGTCATACGCTGTTGGATAATTATTAGGCCCGTTACAATAGCCCGAAATCGAGCCCCGTTGTGTGCCAAACGTCGGTACTTCCTTATTTCTTCATTACCGGACAAATCGCGCTCTTTCGAAATGATTTCTGAAACGAGTTTGCACGAGTAATACTGGCATTACTCGAGTACACTCGCGAGTACAGTCGCGTCTGAACAAATCTGTATGAAATAATGATGAATCGGATAATGAGTGTATCGTCATAATAAAATAACATCGTCCTTTAACGGCCAAGTCTGAAAACGGCCTTCTTTAAAAAAACGGAAGAATATTCAAAGGGAGAACGTTTGTGTCGCTGACAGTGCTACATTGTTCCACGCGGTCATGCAGTTTCAAACACTTTCTAGTATTAGCGAAATAAGATGGATTTCGATAAGTCGCGATGGTCGATTCAATAGGTTGAATAATTTCAGCAGCTCGAGAAACTTGCTACTCCGACAGCTGTCACTTCCTGATAATTATGTGCATATAGATGACCCGAACAACGGTCAATTAGACTGTCAGAAATATCAAATTGTCGGCTGACTCGAGTCGGCCTATCGTTCACGCCGCGCGTGTCATTTCGCTTGCAAACATTCTGCATTTCGTCTCGCTCGTTCTGACGCTTGCTTAGGTCTCTAACGCGATATTACGCAATATACTCAATTGAGCATGCACCTGCGTAAATAAGTTTTTGTTAACCTGGAAGAGAAACGAATCTCGGTTGTGTCTGGCGAGAGAGACGAAGTAGACGGTCTTTGATACGCGTTGCGGTAAGAGCTCGGCACGCGTGCGGGGCCAAAGGTCGAATGTAATCCTCGAGAGAATGCATCGCTCGTTTTTATCAAACACATTGTATTCCATTCTCGAGAGAGACCGCGACGGTTTCTTTTTTTCTCCTTTATCTATTTCTTTTTTTTTTTTTTTTAGACAACTCATCATGTTTCTCGTCGACAAGTGCAGCTTTGACTTTAACACCGCGTTACAAGATGAATCTCGCGACGATTTCAACTCTTACAGGTATGTATCTTCAATGTAACTATAGAATATCGCGTGATACATTTAACACTTGTAACTGTCGGAAGAGATTTACATGTGCACGAGAGACAAATCAAATCGGTAAGTACGAATATAAACTTTGATAATTTCGCGACGTTTCTATCATTAAAATCGTTAAATCGTTAATTATTAAATTTAATTAATTTGATTGTTATTGGTATTCCGTTATTGGTATTCCTTTGTTATCGTCATTTTTTCCAAGTTCTCCTCCGGATTACAATCAAGGCTATGAGTATCCACGACAAGACGATAGTCAATTGTATACGCAGCTTCCTCTAAGAGGACAGCCAGCCTTAGTATATGGACCTCCATCCAATAGTAGTCGTTATCACAGGTAAGAAGACTTGTTACACACAAAACACACACACACACACACACACAAATTATTTATGTCATATATTACATTATTTATATTATTGTTGACGCGAAATAAAAAATGTACTCAAATAATTATATGATATTAACATACAAATCTTAAGTTAAATTTTGCAATTTCTAAATTAAATTTGTTATATTGCAGCTACAAATATTCTGCACCACCGCAATCACCGAAAAATCCTTCCCTCCCGGAAGTAACGTTGAAGTATCATCAGAATGACGCACGACAGATCGATCATACTTATTCGCAGGAATTTATAAATATGTTTGGATCAAATCAATGGTGGTTGACGAAAAGGTAGCAAATATCATATCGGAAAAATTAAATACTAATCTCTACTTAATCTCTGCTCAAAGATTTATTATTTTCTGTTAAATAAAGGTACTCGCGAAGTGACAAAATATCGCCGCGAACTTACAGCGTGAATCCCTTGTTGGGATATGCGAAATTTAAGCACGATCGTGTAAAGAGACAGTCAAACAATCCGGATGCCATTGCCTTGTGTCCCACGCAAGCGCAATACATTGCTCCCAGAGCAGCTCTAAATAAACAAGGCAATTGGATGTACGTTGTTAATCTTCCGGGACAAAACAAGTATTCGCAACTCGTCAGAAGCGAGAAATGCGTGTAAGTGTGCTTAAAAAATTTGTTGCGATGATAAATCTAAAATATTTTCCATGAAAATATCTGCAAAGATATAAAAATTATTCCGCTTCAATCCACATTTTAATATTTACATTTACTTCAAATAAAATTAATTCAGGAGATATTCTATGACACGCTGAGACGTCTTTAACGAATTCGAGGCAGAAAGAGAAGAAGAAGAAGATATCGATTCTCTTATGCTTTTAGGAATGACAAGTGCAACGGAATATGCTCCATTCCAGAGGGGTATAGAAGCAGATGCCAGCAACAATTTGTGCAAAAGAGACTAATCGCTCTTGAAGGCAGCGGAAATCGACTGTATTCCGACTTGTTCTGGTTTCCACACGGTTGTTCGTGCCAGATTATACCGAATTTTTGAAAATATACGGTGATTATAACGTCGCGCAGTGACGCGAACAGGGCGCTTTCAAGAAAATAAATTGTTAAATGCGATTGTTAAATGCGTGTTGATTACACGCGAGGTTTTCTTCACGATAATTTGTAATTTGTCAATGATTGTAATTCGTATTGTCAGTATTGTAACACAGAGCGCGCCTGGCAACGGCATTGAAAGTGAGTACCGATAATGTAGCGTTCTATGAACGATGTATCCGAGCAAGTGTGTCATCGCACTGCGTCTTACCAGCGGTGTTCAAGCGGACACACGTTGTCAGCGTATCGTTAATTGCCATTGTTAATTACAAATCGCAAGCGGCGTCAAATTTGTTAAAAACATTGATAAACATTTTTAATATGTTTCTTCGGAATGAACAAACAAATAGTCTTAACAAGAGATGTCGCTGTTCTGCTACCATACGATATTCCATGCATATTTGCGTTACGCATTTAGGATAAGAGACACATATGTGGATTTTTTTATATATATTTTATTGAAACTACAGTAAAATTATCTTGGATTATTTTTTATTTACTCTTCAGCATCCTTGATCGCTAATTTGTTTAGAATTATTTTATCATGGAGATAGAGGCTAGTATAATGGATCATCAGTTCATAAATAATTTTTAATTAATAATATTTTTATTTCGAAATATTTCTATCGTTTTAAAAAAAGAAATAAAAGAGGAAAATGTCTCGATAAATAATTGTATAATTACGAAGCTTATTTATATGATATAAGCGTTTCTCTCTAATGATATGGAAGAGCAACGGTGAGAAGAAATCTCGCAACTGCGTGTTAAAAATGGATTTTTTTACGCATGCTATCTACGCTAGGAATAAATAACATTTAATTTGGAAAATACAATTATCATTTATTGATATAAATCGTTTTAGTGAAAACTGTAAATCATTTAGCGGAAGCTAAATACATCGTATAGGATAGTTCTCTGAAAAAGTATAATGGATTATTGTTAAAAAAAATATGAAATAAATTTCGTTTTGAGATTACGCAAAATGAGCATACGCCAATTGTTATGACGATTTATCATACTAAATAACTTAACGGCTCCTCCGCCGACGTTGCGTGAAACACGACATCGGAGTTCTAATCGTGACACCTTATCAAGAAGGTGAATATACTAGATGTTCGAAGAATGCGAGCAGGGATCTGAGAGAGCATAAAATAAGGGAGCTCGATTTCGCAAGTCGTGCCGGTTGGAAGAGGACGGATGAACGAACGGAGAGAGGGATGAAGGACGAGTGACGGGAGGATGGGGGATGATGGGGGAAGAAAACTGGAGGTCAGACACGCGCAAGTTTCGCGCGGAAATGTTGCGGAGTAACGTGACACCCTTTTCGCGCCATTTCCCGACAATTTTCACGAACCTGCAAAGCCCTTACGCCCGTAACATTGATAATGGCGTTAAAGCCCTTGTGATTTTCAACAAAGATGACGATGCTTAACGCGTAAATATTTAACTGTGTTTCGTTCGTAAGCGAACAGAAGCGACGCATAGATCGCGATAGTGATTTTCGCGTATAACTTATTTACGTGATCAACCGGGCGTCGCGATAATGGAGTGAAAAATCATTTTCGGTGAAACCGGAAAACGCTCGTTTCCAAAAGAGAGAGAGAGAGAGAGAGAGACAATAATAAAACATTCAGCGCGTCGTGGATTCGCAATAGATTCTGTTCTGCTTGGAGAAACGCGCTCTCTCGCATGTACCCACTCGCTTGCACCTGCTCGAGAACCACCCCGGTATCCCCCTCGACATCCCTTGGCGTCCAGCGAGAAGAGGGGTGAATTCTAGGCATACGTACGTACGTGAGCGCAACGCGATGCACCTACACGCTAGGTATATACGCTCATACGCGTGCACTTGTACTTTACGCGTTTCCCTCCACTCGTGCGTGACAGAAGTGTCTGTACTACACGAGGTGGGATGGTAGGCTACTTGAAGGGTTTCCGTTTATATGCACGCGCGTAAGCATGTGTGAGCCATGCCGGCGGATGAAGGGGGCCTTCCGCAAAGGAGCGAGGTCGTCCTGCGATAGCATACGTACACAGGATACATACGGAGGATATATCAATGTATCAATTGAGAGAAAAATGTTGAAATCCTCCTGAAAATCGTTCAAATCGTTTGTCTAATTCTAATTTATCTATCGAGTTTAGTATTTCATATTTTTGCCTCCGTGAGTTACAAACTAGCGGTCCAAGCTTAATTGTCCAGTCGCGTCACTTGTTTTGAGAAGAGTTTTTACAACAGTTTCTCTTCATACTCGCGTAAATAAAGCGCCAAATGGTACCGCAATAATTTACCGCGGTTTGCTTCGCATCTGGAGCCTTCATGAGATTAAATCGAGATTCCGAGTCGATTCACGGCGTCCAGATGTCACGTTTCAGGAAGAGGAAGCCCACCTTTGATCCCTACCAAGTCGCAAGATGACGAGCGAAGAACATGGACCCGCGCACAAACGACGGTGGACTTATTTATAAAAATATACCGAATACCAGGAGAGAGAAGCCGCTGTATACCGTGACGTTTACATGTCTGTACTGTTAACTCTACGGGGGGGGGGGGGTTTCATTATATAATTTCGCTTCCGACTCCAATTCCGCGTGTCGAAACCATACGCGTCTTGTATCAAATCCCATGTCTGACCCATTTCCGCTTCCATTCTACGATCGGATAGTTTAAGTTCGCTGACGTCGTTCCGTGTTCAAAAGTGAAACGTCGCGACCACGAATTTCACGAAATCGCTCGATTAATTAGGCGCCGCGCCGTCGTTTCCCACCTCGCCTCGATTCTACCGGGCGATTGTCAGTCGGTGAAAATATCACATCACATGACAACGGAATCGGGATTTACCATGCGTAAAAAAAAACTGCGTAAGGTCAGCGTTGACGGCACAGACTTTACCTATGATATTTTTTTCCACAGGCGAACTTGCATAAAACAGCGACCTTGGATACTTGGTAATAATTTTTTTTAATGTGACGTAAGTTCATCGGTGGCGTTTAATGCACCGTGTACGCGCGAGCGCTCTGCGTCATCGAATACCATGACATTATTTACTGAAAGCGAACGGGACGCATCCGAGCGATCGCATCTCGATTGCGTTCGAGAAAAATGTTTCATTCGGTTCGTTCGAGTAGAAATTTTGCGAACGCGGAACAGTGGCTCGAAAGGGATTTTCCCTTTTTTTTTTTTATTTTCTTTTTTTTTCCTTTTCAAGCAGAGATAGCAGACGTTTTTCGTTTCCGTTTCCGCGACGAAATCAAAGCTACGACCGGGAGGATTTGCAACTTTTTCTCTCCTCACAAGTGATACCTGCCACCCCCAACGGAGAGTTTTACAGTAATCTCCGTGCCAAAAGTCGATTCTCTCCATCTCGCTCCGAGCATTCATGTCCCCTCTCTTCTTCCTCTTTTTTTTCTCGCGTCACACCGAGCCGGTCGACCGGCAGCTTCGAGCGTCGGAATAAAGTCACGAGCAGTAATTATGAACGATAGCAGGGGAGAGAGAGGATATAATTGTGATTGATGGAAGAGATGAGAAGGGAGGAGCAGGGGGTGACTTCCTTTTAATCTCGAAGCTAACCCTTTCGTTCATCCATTGCCGCTTCTGCTCGGTCGACACCGCTCGACGCGGCGCGCGGCGACGCGCGATTTTATTACCTCGAATTGTATCTTCGCGGGAAAGAAGTACGGCCCTTGTGAATCTTCGGCTCTTCCGCTCAGAGTCGAAAACAAATTGCAATGGCGATATAACTTGTGAGACATTAGGAACACAAAAAAATAAAATATATTTATAACAGAGAGAGAAAGGGAGACAGAGAGAATGTATTTTATTTTTATCAATTTACATCAATCCCAAACAGATTTACTCGTAGAAAGCGACGTCTAAAGACATTGACAATAAAATGACAGAACTGAGAATATTTGATGATAACATGTGTTTTGATCAGAGAGAAGTTCAAGAGAGTTGAATTAATAATCATTGTTTTGTACGGGCGAGAATAATGATAGTTTATAATTTAAATGGACGTTTCTAAATCGTCGTTATAAAACACGAAAGAAAGCCTCGCAGAGTGTGCGAGGAAGCCTGGCGTGTCCGCTTCGTACGCGCATTATCCCCGATGCCTGCCCTTCGCGTGCGTGCGTGCGTGCGTGCGTGCGTGCGTGCGTGCGTGCGTGCGTGCGTGCGTGCGTGCGTGCGTGCGTGCGTGCGTGCGTGCGTGCGTGCGTGCGTGCGCGCGCGCGTGCGTGCATACATGCATTCATGTGTGCGTGCGTGTGCGCATGCATGCGTTCGCGCGCGCGTATACATGTGCGTGTGCATGTGCATGTGTATTCTCCTCTCCTTCTCCGTCGCGTCTCTACGCACTCGACTCCGCAGTCCACGCACCGCCGAGCGAGCGAGCGAGCGAGCGAGCAGGAGTCTGCGATCAATGCGTGGCACTGCCACCGGTCGTCATGGCAACGAAGCGTGCCGCGCTGTACGCACCACGCACCACGCACAACGAGCGATCCGCGTCGATCGTGCGTAAGTGCGTGCTCCGGGTGCGCGCGCACGCACGCACGCACGCCGCACGCACGCACGCACGCACGCACGCACGCACGCACGCACGCACGCACGCACGCACGCACGCACGCACGGACGCACGCACGCACGACGAACGAACGAATACTCGCACATGTTCACACACACATGCTCACGCATAGACGGCCTCCTGTGACGTGCCGTGACGAGACTCGCGAAAGACCGCGTGAGAGGACGATCGATGGTCCCGCAAACTTCACGGTGTACTACGAGCACGTGACACACACACACACGACGACGAGTCCGCACAGTCGCCCGTTAAATGTTTAAATTCTTTTATCGAGGCTATGTACGCGTAATCATACGTTTGGATGATAAATAGGGTCAAAAAACTGCCTAATCTATAATATATACAATGACGAGGCCACGAAATAGAGTTTTTATCTCTGCTTTTTAACGCTGGCTCGTACGCAGCGTTCCGCTCTACGAATAATTATTTTCAATTGTCTCTTTTAGAAGACATCACGTGTATTTCTCCTTATCAATGGGAACGAGAATCAGGATTTGAGGGAGATTCTGGGAGATTTTAAGGGTTCAGAAAAATTAGCCGTTGACGACGCGACTCTTTTTCTGGATTTTCTGGTCTACCTTGTCGACGGCTACCCCCAAAGTTGCTGGTTTCTTTTTTGTCGTTCTCTTAAACTTTTCTTTCTAACTTATATCCCGCTTTTATCCTACCTCGTTTCACAATGTGTAATCGCAAAAAATAATTACTTAACATCGAGTCTTTTGAGAATTATTTCGTTACAAAATTACAAAACATTCGAATTTATTGCTATTTAATTAAACATTATTTTAATAGCTTATTTCATTTGCATCAATAGTATTGTCAAGAAATGATCGATGTCGTGGAAAGTACCTGGATTTGAAAAGAGATTCGCGGGAAAGAGGGGAAGCAACAACCTAAAATGACAATACACAGAAATTGTCCTGACGTTTCATAGCCGCAACCATTCGCGAGAATGACGACGTCAGGATGCGGCAGATGTTTCTAACGAGCTTCTGCGAGAGAAAGTATCGATCGTGATATCGTTACGATTCGCCGACCATCATAATGAAGATAAGTCTTAACGACTTTGCCATGAGGAAATAATCGCACGCTATATAGTGCCTTATAACCGCGCGCGATGCTTTTAATATTTTAGCAATATTTTTAGCAAAATTGTACTTGGTTTACCAGATATAATATTACTAAAACTATTACTAAATATAATATTTATTGTATAATATTCAAATTTACCAAGAAATTACTTTACTGTTTGATATTTTTGAATAAAATATTAAAGAAAGAGAGAAAGGATATGTAGTGCATTACAATCTCGTATTTTTCTTAGAAATGCTGGATATCCTACTATTCCAGTTATTACCCTATCGCAAAAGGGCAAAAAAAAGAGCATTTAAACCCTTTCGGTTGGGGTGATTTAGTGGCAGGCCACTATATCGAGGATGGCACGCGGTGGATGGGAAGAGAGAAGGGAGTTAGCGCGATCCCCAATTCGCTCGAACACCTAGAGAGTAACTCTTGCACCCTCGCACTGAGGTTCTTGGACAGATTCACCGATTCTTGGCTTGTAGTGTCATCACCGTCGCACGTGATGTGAGATGTTTCAGTGAATAGAATAGAAATTTCAAGTCAATTTTTTATTAAAATGTTTTACTTTTATTGTTAATTATATTCTGTATTTTAATTGTATAATACATATCGAGCTATTTATAATACATTGTATATCTGCGTATTTTTTTTTATTATTATTGTTTCAAGAATCTCTTTAAAGATTTCTCTTTAAAAAACAACGCGCAAATTATACAGACAAAAAATATTAGATCGTGAGAATACATTTCCAAAAGAAGTTTCTCCCCATCTCTGTCTGTTTCGCGCTCCAGGTGATTCTCGCCACGTCGGAGGTTAAAGGGCGAAGAGATTTCGTATGACGAGAGACGGGAATACGAGGGACGATTTTTCATTTTTCGTTGCCCATGAAATACCGACAATGGACGCGTGTCACGACGTTGCAGCTGCTTTCACTACCGTATTTGACGCAATACGGCACACATGGCGCAAGATCGTCCTGTAAGATCGAAATTTACGAGCGCGGAAGTTTTCCTTGATCGATTCTATTTCACTGATGAACATTTGGATATTTGGAATCAAAATTAATACTTTTCTTCAAATTTATTTTATATTATCACAAATGACACACACACACACACACACACACACACACACACAGCATAACAATTTAATTTTATATATATAAAAATATTTCTTGAGACTTTGAGATTTGAAGCATAATAAATATTTGCGTATCTACACAGAAAAAAATTAGTCTTAAATCAAGGCACGAATATAAATTTGTTCTTCGTTTGATTGAATTTGTATTGATACAAGTATTACTTTTGCTAAAAATCAAAACTCAAAGTTAAAAATCTTTTATATAAAGATTACAATATTCTTACTTATATAAAGTATCTATATCAAGAAATATGTAATATTTATATCAAGACAAATTCAATCAAATCGAAATTAAATAATAATAATTTTTCTAACAAGATTATAATATTCTTGCCTATATATGAGAATATATAGCCTTGATTTAAGATTAATTTTTTTATATACATTTCAGCGACATTACAGCATAAAGAAGTTTGAACCTAATCTAATTTTACATTAGTATAACTAATGACTTTTGAGATTCTTCGAAGTTGGATGACACGTTGTTCAATAGAAAATAATTTTCAATCGATTTTCAATCAATGATTTGTTACGAGAAAGACCGATATAATAGGAAAGATTCCGTGAAAGGAAGCATGATAAAGGTTTCATATTTTAGGCTTATATTGAATTCGTAAAAGTCGAAAATGAGATCAGGTAGTTCGCTCGTAAAGTTCTTTTCGGCGTGAGGTGTCTAAAATACTAATGTTCGAGCTAAACGATAAACTCCGTCTCGAGTCTCGTCTCGACATCATTGTAATCTGAAAATCTTCGAAACTTTGTACGACACCGCAAAATGGCGGGCGCACAGGGCGCGGAGAACTCGATTCTCGAATTCGCTTTTTGCAAGCGAGAGAGAGTTGATCGAGCACAAACGCGATCTAGTTAGGGCAGGGAGGGTGATTTATCAAACGGTCGCATCATTACGCGCGAAAGGGACGCGGCAGCACCGCCATGATCCGCCGTTCTTCCATCGGGAAAAGAATACGTATTAATTTATATCTGCATACGGTTGCTATTGTCATGTTAATCGGGTCTCCGCACATTAGTCGAGCTTTTCGGTGATGCGTGCGTGCGTGCGTGCGTGCGTGCGTGCGTGCGTGCGTGCGTGCGTGCGTGCGTGCGTGCGTGCGTGCGTGCGTGCGTGCGTGCGTGCGTGCGTGCGTGCGTGCGTGCGTGCGTGCGTGCGTGCGTGCGTGCATATGTTCGCACTGCCTAACCGCACATTGCACAGAAGTCGGGAGATAGAGTCCCTAGTCGATATGGGGATCTGGGAAACTCGGGCAGAAGGGCTTTCCAGGATGAACTTGGCCCCGGGCCACTTCATGACTTTACGGGCTGTTTCGCGGATCGCCTTTGATTGCGAACACATGATCGGTGCGACGTTGAGGAATGAGGGCGATTATATTGAAGATAATGTTAAACTGAAAATCAAGTTACATCACATTGTCTTAATTTTCGAAGATAAGACTGCTACTCTTTTCTGTAAGATGTCACTCTTCACTTTTCAGCCGTGTAATTAGATATACTTCGAATACTTAGAACGCGAGATTCGGTCTCTCGCGTCGCTTAACATCTGGCTTAACTTAATAATCCAATAATAAAAATGATGAATATACCCGCAGCGAACGCAGTATCCGTTGAAAAAACGCCCGTATCTGCGTCGTGTGTGTGTGTGTGTGTGTGTGTGTGTGTGTGTGTGTGTGTGTGTGTGTGTGTGTGTGTGTGGTGGTATGGTGTGTGTGTGTGAACACCTCGGATAAACATCTTGTTGTACCCTCATGAAAAAGTCGACAACAGCGTGCGCGGTACGAAGAGCTCGAGATTTCCGCGCCAGGGAAATACGACGGTATTATTGTCGTGTAATACATTTCGACGTGTTATCGTGGAGAGCCCCCAAACGTAACCAAATCAAATCCCTGCCCCATTTACCACATCCACGCGTTATGAGACATTACCGCGCGTGACTTGTCGGCTGCCGAAATCGCTCGCGCTCGAGGGGGTGGAAGGTGAGAAATTCGCGGGAAGGGTTACGCCGAGGCTGCGCCTCGCCTCGGGGCCCGAAAAGTCGTTGATATCGAATCCGAGAGGTCGCTGAAATAAATCGTTAGCCCTCGGGATTAGGGGGAGGAGAAAGAAGCTCTCCGAGAGCCACGATTGGTTGCTCGAGGGATGAAAGTGAGGCCTAGCTTATACGTTTTACGAGCTCTCTCGTTTCTTTTTTTTCTTTTTTTGGTTTTTTTTTTGTTTTACGATTCCCGGAAAAGAAATCGAGTAGCTCGCAAATTGGAATGTGATTCCGTAAAGCGGAAAGGGACGTGATCGAAACAAAATAAAACCAATCGTATTAAAATTTCGTTGATCTGTAAGACAATTAATTGCGATTTATTTATATAAGTTGGTCGAATGGTGATCGATTTGATGATTTTTTTCTAGCTGATTTTCTAACGACGTAGTCGTTGAAGTAATACTTTCTATAACTACGATATTTTTTTGAAAAGACAATGCGCGCGCGTTCCAGATAAACTTTTGCAGATTTGCAGGTTTATCTAGCGATGTGATTCGCAAAAGTCGTACAGATCGAAGGAATTCTCGAAAAACACGGAGGACCAACTTCGGCAAGACCATCCGGAACGAAGATGAGGAAACCGCTTGAGCGAAGCAGGTTCGTAACATCCCCTTTGTCGTTCGTTCGCTCGCACGCTCGTTCGTTCGTTCGTTCGTTCGTTCGCGAGGGGGTCGCGATGCGCGTGCGCCAACCCCATCCGCGGACTCCTCCCCGTACCCTTTTCCTCGCACCCCTTGTCAACCCTCACAGCACACGTGCATCGGTCGGAGCCGCTTCGCGAGCTCCAACGAGATCGTACCGTTCTCGTTCTCTCCCTCCATGTATTCCTTCTCGCTGCTCCTCTTTCCCCACCGATGTGTTGGTCCTGGAACCAAGTCCTAGGTTCCCGCCATAGCAGGCGGAATGACAGCCGATGTATGCCGAGCATGGCCGAATCGCGTAAAAGACGAACGCACGAAAACCAGCAGGCAGCTGTGAGCGGAGGAGCGAGCGAGCGAGTCCGCGAGTGAATAACATACAAAGACTTCTACTACCACTACTATAACTACTACTACTACTACTGCTGCAACTACTCCTGTTACTACCACCTATTTACTACCACTACTTCGTCATCACTATTACCACTACTAATCGCAGAGTGGCCGCTTGCTTTACCAGAGGAGCTTGAACACGGGGCAACCCGCCAAACCAAAGGTAGATACAGTTTTGTTCGTTCAGTCTTGGCCCAAAGAGCCAAGTTCTCCGGTGCCTCGTGTTTTATTTTGTTCAACGTGCAACGCCCAACATATACGGTGAGGGAAGCGTGTTCTGCATGAGCGTGTGAAAAGGAGAGAGAGAGAGAGAGAGAGAGAGCGGGGGGGGGGAGAATCGTCGTGCGTGTAGAATTAGGAAGTAAAGCCGGGTGCGAGTACTGTACGAAACATGGTCCGCGATCTTGCGAAGGACAAAAGAAATACAAAGTAAGAAATAAGTAAAAGAAATCACAGTTTTGTCTAATACAGGTCGCGGAAAGATAAAATTCGAGAAATCTTGAAAAATATAAATTTTCTTTATTACAAATTTATTTTAGTTTGAAACAAATAAAAACATGCAAAGAGCACACAGTGTACATTGATGGATTTATCTATCTATAAACATTTAGATCTGTACACGGATATTGAAAAATATACAGAATGTTTGCCGTTCTAATGCTGCTAATGGCTTAGCAGTATTAGAAATTATACGAGTTTTTGGCTAATGTATGAGGTACAGGTATATTCGCAGAGAACACAATAAGAAAGAAAGAAAGCACGGAATCGCTACTTTCTTCGACTGTGCTTCGTTGTCCGCAAGAGGAAGAAAGACTGGTGGGAAAAGAAAAAAAATAGGGTAGTGTGCGCGAGAACACGATTCTTCGGAACGAGAGAGGTGTGGTGGCCGAATTTCTTTAAAATTATGAAAAAGATACAGTTTGTAAGCGAATCGAATTAAATCTTGCTCAAGATATAACGAATAAAAAAAAAAAAAATCATTTTTGGGCGGAGTGTAAACTCGGAACTTCCGCCAAGCGAAACTGTTTCGATATTCTTCAAGGACCTCGTCGGTAAACGATCTCGCGTAAAATACGAGTACGAGTAACGAGAATACGATCGCGGCCAAGTATCCCCGAGACGAAAAATGGGACAAATGCGGAAGTTTGCTGGGCCCCGCCGAGATGCATTTTCGTTTGCGTGATTCCTTTTCGTGATTCCGATCACATCGCCATCATCGGCGAGACCATCACCACCACTACCACCGCCACCAACACCACCACCCCACCGTCGCACCACCATTGCCGCCACCAGGCACCGCCAGTGGCATCGTAGCAACCACCACCACCGGCCAACTCCACCACCACTGCCGCCGTCGCCGCCGTTGCCGCCGTCGTCAACGCCTCCTGCGTTAACCGGCGGCGGTGCACGGTAGTGTCCTCGAACACGGCATGCACGTATCGTGCTGCGAAAGTTTTACGAGTCTCGCGGTGCGCCAAACGAGAAACGTGTTCGTGTGTCGACGCCGACGCCGGCGTCGCTGTCGAAACGTGTGAGAACAACGACGACTGACGCGCGTTCCTCCCCGAAAAGAATCTCCGCTCCCTCCTAGGCTCGACTTACGCACCGCAGCGTGTGTGTGTGTGGGAAACAGGTTCTTAGCGCACGCATTATTTCGTTTCCGTCAGCGAGGTTTTACCCGCGCGAACGCGCCCTGGCTCCGGCGGCTTCGGGGGAACCTCCGGCGGGTCCTCCTCGCGACCGTGACCGCGTCGTTTTTTTTTTTTTTTTTTTCCGTACAGCATAGATCTCGCTGGTATAGATCTTCGGTTGTGGTTTTACACGTAGAGCCGTTCGTCAGATGTGTCACTTATCTTGCGTCGCGATTATGCGATCCAAGTCTCCGAATTTCGACCGGTATTGTCTCTTTAATGGAATAAATATGCGTGAAACGATCCCCGAGTGCTTCTGGCAGAAGCGAACGTCGAAATCATCTCAAGTGGAGTATTAGGATTACTTGTGAATGGTGATGTGACGGACGGTTTTTCGTTTGTCAGAGCTGTCAACGGCAAGAGAGGCGAGAATAAAAATTTGTCACTGTCAACGGTAACAATAGTTTTAAACCAATCGATGCTTGCATCTTTTAAATTAAAGACCATTCGCTATTAGAGAATATTACGACAAACCTATTGGGAAATACAGGCAGAAGGGGAAAAAATATCGGGAAAAGATATCGTTTGAAGTCATTTGAAGCATTTGAAAGATTGAAAGTGGAAATGTCAACGCGAATCGTGTAAAAATTTTGAAATCTTCGTGATGTCCGATCAGCTACGGATCGAATAGCTAGCTATTCTACTGTAGTAGTTCTTTTTCGTCATCCAAGTGCGCCGAATAGAAAAAAAAGGTCCATTCTCTCCTGGTAGAATGACGGAAAGAACGGAACGAAGAAAGGAACGAACAAGGAAAATAGATTGGCGAACAATTCAGGGATCACTCCATTGCGTTTCATTCCCGGCACATTCCTATCCCTCTCTAATAGTCGAATCAGTTTTTACTGATACAGAAGCGTTCGTTTCTAAATAACATATCAGAAAACTAGCATATTTTAATAATCGAAAGAAACAACGCTGATAACGTCTATAACGATATATCAGCCTGGTTTGATTATTCATATTTAATGTGAGAATTTTAAATCGAATAATAAACAAACCGAAGCTTTAATCTATATTAAATCTCGTTCGATATTTATCAAGGCATTTTTTTATAATTTTTCATCTTGAAGTCATATTAAATGTCTTGAGATGTTTAATTATTGCTGTAGGAAGTGTTGATTTTTCATTTAAAAAAAAAAAAAAAAAGAAGGAAAAAAATGTATGACCCCACGGTAGTCAAGTTAGTTGCCTTTCATTTAGCCGCGTAATATTTTTTTTTTACGCAACACTCTTTTCCGAAGTCCGTGCGTGGGCTCGGACGTCGTTGCGCGCATTAATCCGTGGTTTAGCGAACCAATTTAAATATCAGCGTCGCGCTCGACGCAATTTTATATCATTTCCGATATCGCGCGCCTGTGTGGGTGGGTTTAACGCTGCGAAAGCCCTCCTGCCGCTCCCTCCTCCCTCCTCCCCCCCGTGCGCTAGCCCCTGCCCCGTGCCCCCGCACAGTCTTCGCTTGTCCCCCTACCCTTAACACGAACCGTTACGCACCTACACTAGATATGCGTGTTTTACGATGCGTATCCTCGCGTACTCCATCGTCTTCTTCAGTCTCATCGGCGTCGTTCTTGTCATCATCATCATTATCATCATCATCATCATCATCATCATCATCATCATCATCATCATATCACGATCGTCGTCGGCGCCTTCGTCATCACCATCGTCGTCGTCGTCGTCGTCGTTGTCGTTGTCGCTGTTGTTCTTCTCGTCACCGCCGTTTGTAAACGAGCGTGTGACCGGCTCTCGTACGCGATGCTCGTAACGTCGTCACGACGTACTTTGCGGTATCTTGCGAGAGAAAGAGAGGAAGAAAGAGAACGAGAGAGACGGAGAGAGCACGCGCGCATGCGCACGTGCACGCACGCAGTGCACACAGGGTGGCACATCCTCGTTTTTGGGCGCATTCAATCAGTGCCATTATCGCTGAATTATGATCTTCGTTTCGTTTTTGACGGTTTCAAAATGGGATCATGGGTCAACGTCCCCATAAGAATTTCCCAGAAACCCGAGTAATTTTCCTTTTCTAACACTTTTCGTCGTTCGGAAACTCCTCTTCCTCCTTGCTCTTACGGTCGGCCATGGTGAACCGACGAACACCCGGTACGTGAAGAGCGCGCAGCCGGCCGGCCGGCTAACGTGCGTGCGCTGCCGCGCGCGAATCAGTGCGCGGCCGAATGCGTCGCGTATGCGTGCGCGCCCGTCAAACGCAACTTATTTTGACCGCGACCGATTTCTTTCTTTTTTTTTTTTTTTTTTCTTTCCCCCGTCTCCCGTCTCCCCCTTGCCGCGGAAGGGACGGAAATCGGGGAACGCCGCGAGAGTTTGACGTTACCGTACGCGAAACTGTACAGCAACAAGTGACCTCGTCATCGGTTAGCAACCGGGCGGACGCGATTCCAAGTGCCGGTCCTCCCACCCCCACGCGCGTGGTTTATCCGCCTTGCCCGCCTGTCTGCCTGTGTCCGTTCGCCCGCGGGGTGATCCCTCGATGTTCGCCGCGCGGCTCCTTTGTTTCCACGGATCGGTCCGTCCAGTCGGATGGAATCGACGATCGGGATCAATGAGAACCAATGAGAGGCTCTGAGGTCTTGGCGGGAAGAAGGAAGACGCTCGATTTCGCCAAGCGTCGCGAGGAAGTCGAGTTTGGTAAAAATAATTACCGCGGAAGTCGGTTCCCTCTCTTTCTCTTTGGAATTGTCCAAAAAAAAAAAAAAAAAAAAAAAAAAAAAAACGCTAAAAAAGGGGCCAAACGCGAGTATGCAATCGCCACTAATCTTCTCCCGCGGAGATAGAGCGTCGCGTGATCGCTACGCGCCTCGGCTGCGGATTCGCGAGTCATCGGAGTGCGAGACACGATTGTCAAGGCGAGATCTTCGTTCGCTGACGAACGCGCACCGCGCTGTCAATAACGCGCCCACTGTCATCTCTCCCGTTTTCGATCATCGGCTGACAGACGCGCGCACAGTCGTCATTAGCCCGTCCGTGACGCTCGGGGAGAGAATCGGACGAGTCGAAATCTAATAATAAACGCATCTCCTTCCGTCCGTTTCCGTCGCTCCAGGGAGTTCCGGAGCGGCTAAAGGCTCGAGAGAAGGAAGAGGGCAAAAATGAGCGCCGCTCGCGCGCTCGCTTGGCGGCCGCGAAGCAAAAAAAAAAAAAAAAGAAAGGAGAGGAACAGGAGGGAGCTTCGGGTACACTTTCGCCAACCTCGCGCGCAAGCCGGCCGAGCTCTTCGGCTCTCTCGCGCGACAAAGGCCGCTTGATTCAAGGTCCCACGGATGTGCACGCGCACACGCATCGGGCTCTTCGTGTACGCACGGCCCATTCGTCCGCGGCGTCCGCGCTGCATCGAGGACGCCGTCGGGATGGAGTTTCTTCCACGAGATCTTTTTTCTTTTTCTTTATTTTTTTCGTCGTTCGACGATTAAATCTCAAACGCGTAAGATCGTCCAGCAACATTCTCGGCAAAGTTCTCTCGGCGAACGTCTCCGAGGTTTTCCTAGTTTCGCTCGTTCTCTCATCTACGATCGATGACTGAGTTTGTTGAATGGTCCAATTGTCATTTCCCGCAACCGCGAAATACGTTTTCAATTTCATTCAACGCAACGATTTCGCAGCGTTGGTACGGACGAGAAAATCCGCGAGATATCCCGAGTTCTCTGAAGAGTTCAAATTGGAACTCTGTATTACGCCGAAGATACATCTTTCCTTTTCTCACGCGTTAATCCCCTTTCTTGCAGTGGCATCGCGCTAATTTCGGCATTACGCTGCGGCAAAAATGGCGCGCGAACTGTTTTACCCCTTTTTCTCCTCGATGTACGACAAACAGCACGATGCGTGCTCGCATTCCCGAGAGCTAGGCCGAAGTTAATAACGATAGAAGTATCGCGCGGTGAAACTTTTGCGCACGATTGCTCCACTATTTTTGAGGATTTGTTTAAACTTCTTTGTCTTGTATTCCTCGTCCGAGTTTCCCCTGGTAGGGAAACCAGTTCGTTGCATCGATTTGATGGAATGTCACGCGGATGGGATATCATTCAGCTTCGCGAATCGACAAGCGGCTGTGGATTTTTCTCGGCGACGTTTGCGTTAGCGACGCACGGCTAATATTAATTCCAAGCGTGTGGAATCTCCGGGTCTCTATGGCAGCTGGTTTATATGCGCTTCTCGGAATTTGCGTCCTGCGCTTCGCCGCGAACGAAAGAATTCGCAAACGACTCGTTCTCTGCCGCGACTATACGGGAGTGTCCCAAAAACGGTGTTCTTTTAATGCCTACACTTTGTCCCCAGAAGAATTTCATGTCGTTTTCATTAAAAGTTTTACCCCAAAATTTTTATAAAATTAATAAAATCATTTTTTGAATTTTTTTTTGTTGAAGAGAGAGAGAGAGAGAGAGAGAGAGAGAGAGAGAGAGAGACAGAATTAATAGAATTAATAAAGTTTGTCCTTTTTCAAGGTAAAATTTATGATTAAACAAAGAAATAGTGTAATCTCATATTTCATGTCGTTTACTTCGGAACATAAATCAACAAATAATAACTTTCTTGCTTAAATTATCAATGTTGACCTCGAGAGAAATTGTTTAGTGATAAATATTCAACAATTAATATATATTTTTTTAAATCACCCTATACATAATGGGCGACGGTGAGATTGAATTTTTGTACATGCACCTACAGTCGATTCGACGAAAGTGCAACCGGAGATAGGGACCTAACGGGTGTCAAATTATTTTTATGCGTGTAGTAAGAAATAAAGCATAAAGTTACTTGGCTCTTATTACTTCGACTTGCCACAAATTTTCTTCCTCTATTTCGGGAAAATCTAAAATAAACATTCGATAATGATCTAAATTATACATTCAATGATTAGGGACATTAGAATCAAGTCGGATTATCAAGTTATGAAAATGCAATATCGTCATTTTACATTTTAATTATTTTTTTTTAATTAAGCTTACGGAGAAAAGGCGATTGTCTTGGATCTATCTTTATCTCATAACTCGTCTTTCATAAAGTTGTCGTCTCAAACAAAGAATAATACGCTACTATTCAGAATTTACGCGCGCACTATCGGCACGTCGAGATTCGCGACCTTTAAAGACTAAAGTTCGCGATATTCAATGTAGACTAAGATTTATGAACATTAGCAAAGTTCAATTGCTGAAAGGGAAACCCTCCGAAGAGTCCTTCCACGAAAATTATCTTACCAGTCCAATTATTCACGAATCCACGAATAACGTTCCCCATTAATTATGAATTTACAATTAAATTATACAAAATATAATTTTACACATTTGCATATATATTAAATACGAGAGGGAATTAATTAAATTATAAAAATTGGAGAATAGAGATTTAAAATGTTACAATAATCAAAATTGATTTCGAAATAGAGATTTAAATCTGATGAGAATTAAATCTGTGTACGTATGTGTGAACGTATGCACGCGCGCGCGCGTGTATATGTATGTGTGGGTGGGTGTGAGTGAGTGAGTGAGTGAGTGAGAGAGAGAGAGAGAGAGAGAGTGTGTGTGTTTGTGTGTGTGTGTGTGTGTGTGTGTGCGCGCGTGCGCGCACGTAAAATAAACGGTATCATTCGCGTGCAACGCGAAATAATGGAAGCATCTCCGCAAGGTCGCGTCGCGAGCGAAAGTGCTGGCCGAACGACAGTGCAAGTTTCCAGCGATAGCGAAAGCACCGGGCGGTCACAGCTGTAAAGCTATTAGAGTTTGAGGGCGGAAAACGGGTTGGCGGGGCACAGGATGGAAAAGCAACCGCTACATAGCGGGAGCTATCGTCGTCTATGCGTCTACGTGTTTCGCGAAAACTACAGTTGCTTACAGTTGCACATGTCTGTTACCTGGATTATATACGGGATAACCAAAGACCGATTTATTTTCACCAGATTTCCCATCTATAGCATCGAAATAATCCGATATACCTTCGTCACGATATGTCTTCGTCCAAATATTTTTTCTTTTATATTATACGTACAAAGGATTATCATTTATTGGATATTAAGTTATATATGAATTTGTGCTGCTCTCGCCACCCTGTGGAAGAATTTGTGCCGTATGCGGTGTAGTTGTGTATGAAAGAGAGAGAGAGAGAGAGAGAGAGAGAGAGAGAAAGTGAGAAGAGCGGGAGGAAACGGATAGGAGAAAGAGAAGTGGCGAGAGAACGAGAGAGGATAAACATCGATCGATATTTCGCGGAGGGCTAACAGCCCGATTTTAACGACGGCGACGAAACTCTCGTGACTGCGAACAAATCTTTACAAAGCCTTTCGGTCAGCCATTTTGATGCCGAAAAATACCAAGTTTTAAAACATAGATTTATTACTTGCGGTTCAAGGCTGTACTTCTTTTTCGTAAATTTTTCTTTTATTTTTGAGATTTGTTTACGAGTCTTCATTGACAGCGGTACAGTCCGTCTCTTTTGCTTTCGATCGAGCTGCTCCACTCGGAATGATGCGACGAGTTCAAAGCCATCGTCAGACTTCTAAGCAACGTGAATGAAACGGCCAAGCGCAACGTACGCGAGTATCAAAGCGAGCGTATGAATCGGTGTGCGAACACCAACGCCGAACGTAATAGTAGCCTTGGCTTAGCGATGGTCACGTTATAAGTAACGTCTGTGACACATTCTCACATAGTCGCGTCACGTGCGCGCTCTCGCTCGCGTGATGTATAACGTATTCGCCGATCCGCATTTGCAACTTCATTTTTTCATCGATTTCTCCGTTCTCGACGCGTGATGCACAAGTCGAGCTTTGCGAATTAGTTCAACGCCGATTGTTGGCCACGTAGCTCCGTTGTATCGTATCGGGAAAAATTTTCATCTCCCTTCCCCCCTCCCCCCTCCGTCGTACAGGAATAACATAAATGACAAATCTCTCTATTTACTGTTTCAGATCGTACAAATCAACCGCCTTCTAACAAGCCACATTAACCTCAAGTGATTTCTATTTTCTTACGAAAAACGCGAAAGAAATATGTAATTAGTATGTTTATATCGATTTAAAGAGAGAAGGAACACACAAAAAAAGGAAGATATCCCAAGAGCTTAGGTTCAGAACAAGACAAAAGATTAAGAGCTATATTAACTAATAAGTGTACAAAATATATCTAATTAAAGGAGGAAGACAAGAAACAGAGAACAAACAAGTAAATAAACAAGTCCGCCAGTGCCAAATTGAGGAAGAAAGCAAAGTGAAAGTGATCGTTGTAACAGAGAGAACGAGCGAGAGTAGAATAGAATAGAATAAGATTTATTTTCAAACAATAAAATAATAGATGGCATTTATTTTATCTTGGAATATAAAAGGAATAATCTTTTAGGCACGCATATACGCAGTGTTATCTACAAAATAAATTTTCATAAAAAATAAATACGAATAAGTGCAAACGTACAGCATTTTACGGAAGGAAGAGAGAGAGAGAGAGAGAGAGAGAGAGAGAGAGAGAGAGAGAGAGAGAGAGAGAGACCAACAGAGTAATCCAGTGCGAGAGCAGGACCGTAAACCAAAGAATCTACCATTTTTTCTATTAATCATTCATCAAATATCGATAATCTCTCGTCAAGTGAAATAATAGTGAGACACATACCGATTCCTTCGTCAGAGCCGATTAATTAAACAAACCGGCACACACAGTTTTGTAGAGGTTTATAGAAATAGCCGTATAACATATAAGTGCATTTTTTAAACTGGACGCAACATGTAACAGATTTTCGCCAAGCGAAAGGAAGAAGAAGCAGACAAAGGGAGGAATTAATCAGATTCGCTTGAATACTCCCAGAGCAACCGATCTACTTCAGTTCGTAGCCTAAACCTGTTGAGTACAAAACGACACAGAGCTAGAGATATAGATAGACAAAAGAGAGAAAGAGAGCGAGAAATCGAGTACGAGGAGAAGAAGGAGAGAACGAGCGTAATCGAAGGACAAATTGCGTAGAAGACTACGTACGGCCGAAATATACGGGCCAATTTCAGATAAGTGATAACTATTCCAGTTCACTTCGAGCGAGGATATCATCGTTGAATCGATATACAACAAACGAGACACTTTTCGTCGTCACCTTCAAGTCGGATCTCCACAATTCTCACTCGACGGAAATCAACGGAAATCAAAGTGCGATCGATTGCGAGAAAAGCAAATCAATGTCGCGTATACGAATTTCGTTAATTATCCGCTCGAAGAATAGATAATTTTTCGAGCCTTCGGATCCGAAACGAACGAATAGTTCAACGAGAGGAACCGCTCGCGCGCGATCCTCCGGAGGTTCCGAGAGGAGAACCACCACCACAAGCGGCGACGCGTAAAATTCACAAGCGAGGCGGAGGAGTCAAGTGGCGATGACGTGGCGGGGAAGATGAGCGCCGAGGTGACGAAGGAGGTCGGCGCCACCGAGAGGGTCCCGACGAGCCCTCCGGCGGCGGTCGCGACCTCACCGGGCACGGTCGGCTCTGGCGACCTGTCGGCGCGGCACCTGCCGCCCTTCAGCAGCTTCGCCGGCGACAACACGATGGACACCTCGACGACGCTGACGACGCTTCACGCCCAGGACATCGGGCCGGGTCTTGTGTCGTGGGATTACTACGAGGGTCTGACAGGCCGGCTGATCGACGTGGTCCCAGCGAGCCAGTACCGACCCTGGGAGTCGAAGGGCGGCGGTGCGGAAGGATTGCCCAGCTTCGCGAGTCAGTTCACCGCACCGAGCGAGGCCGAACCTCAGTTGACGGCGTTGACGCCATTATCACCAGCGTCCATCTCGCATTCGCCGCCAGTTACATCGAACCTGCCGAGCTTCCACACCCTCGGGACGCCGCTTCCGGCACCGCATCCGCATCGCGGATCGGTCGGTTATCCCTTGGTACCGGCGCCAGTACAAGCTCGAGAGGTCCCGGCGCTGCAGCAGCAGATACTCGACGAGCGTCACATACAGCTCTTGGGTTCTAGCCCGGTCCAAGCGTTCCCGCCACCTCCACCGGGTCATCCGCATCACACGGTGCTGACGGTAGTGAAGCCTGAATATCCGCAATTGCATCATGCCAATTTCCAAAATCCGATGTCGACCGTGCTGGACTCTTCGCCGACTTCGCGACCAATCGGTATCGACGGCCGTAAAAAGGAGCGCAGAAAAATTCGCGCTGGTTCAATGGAATCGGAAGATGGCGGCGGCGGCGGTGGAGGTGGCGGCGGCGGTGCCGGTGCTGGTACCGGCAACGTGGAGAGTTCCGGTCAGGTCGCCGCCGTCTCGTCTACCGCGAATCGCGGTGTGCACCATCTCGGCGGGGGTATAACCGACGGAGACGGTGACGGGGGCCTTGGTGACAAGCCGGCGAAGAAGAAACGGAAGAGATGCGGAGAGTGCATAGGCTGCCAACGCAAAGACAACTGCGGAGATTGCGCACCCTGCAGGAACGACAAGAGCCATCAAATTTGCAAGATGAGGAGATGCGAGAAACTCACGGAGAAGAAGGTAAGTGGACCATCGACTCGTCAATCGCGTTATTCATATCATCGCGAAATTTATCTCGATTTATTACTTTCATGTTATCTGCGTAAAATCAAAGTCGCTTGTTAATAGCAAGTTATGTTAATTGTTTATTGAAATAACATGAATAACGTAAATAGAATGTCAAGAAAGGTATCGGAATAAAATTGCAAGATTAATATAGAATAGATAAATATAGAAAATAAAAATAGAGAATTAGGATGAAGAAAGAATTTAATATACATTTCATTCGAAACGCATACTCTTGAAAATTATTAGAATTTGGAGAATATGGTTAGAAATTCGGAAAAATGATATTAATCGCAGAGCATAAATGCGTGAATCATCTTCTCGGTGATTGCTTCTGCGAAATCCCGATAGACGTATAGTTGTAGAAAGGTATAAATGTACAGAACAAAACGCTATTATAGAGAACGATATATATATATATATATATATATATATATATATACATAGCTTGAACTTGGCCTGAATGTGCCGTGAATCCCTGAGGGAAATACAGAAATACAGATAACCGAGGTGGTTTATTATTGTAGCGACATTGAATAGGGGGTTGGCGAGTTGACTGGCTGACTGTTCAACTCCTACCGCAACTAGGGACGGCGTCGAACTACCTGCAATCGTACGTTTGATCAAGTCCGAGTTAGAATTACGATATCGATAAGTATGATAACAAATGAAAACTTATACCTTGTCGTTTTTCTTAGAGGCGTAAGATCCTTTAACCACATGAGAACATTAATTAATATATAAATTAATAATTCTTTTCAATTGATCGAATTTTAGTCGTCGGATTTAGTCACGCGCATCGCAAAAAACGTGTTGAACAAATTGAAAAAATTGTCGCGAGATAAATTTCGCTCTGATTATTGATTCGAAAAACGTGCGACGTATGTGTTGTATATCGCGTATGAACGTTCGATGCCTCGAGAAGGCAGAGCACGCAGTAACAACGACTCGTAAAGCGGCCTCGCTTATCGTAGGGCAAGTTCAAGGCTCACCGCGGGTCATAATAATCGCGTATCGAACTTCGTTTCTCGTTCAGAAACAGGCGTGTTGTTTATTGACGACATATGCGCGCCGAACCGTACGTCTCGCCCCGGCCGCGACATTGCGACCGTCAATACAATTTCACCGATAACACTCTGCTATTTATCAATTAGCATTTTGTCGATCGATACACAGTTTTACGATCTGCCGACTGCGCCACGTAATCTAACCGTCATTCAACCAGAACCAAGTAATTACAGAATACAGTGAGGTAAATGTGAGTAAATTCTCTTTGTTAATTTCTGATCAATCACGCGACGTGACAAAAGTGGAATTCCCGTCGTTTTTCCGAGTTATTATTTACAGTACTGAAAATTGCGGACCTTGCAAATTTCTCTCTGGAAGTCAATTCCAGAGGCTCGATCTTTCTCCTATCTACCGGCGTGTGTCAGATTCTCTCAGCGACTATTTCTGGCGACGCCAAAAGTCGCGCGGTGCCCAAAAGAAAGGGATGATAGATCGCCAAGAGTCGAAGACCGGTGTGGTACAAGCGCGCCGTCACAACAACCCCGCGCCCCCGTACAACTTAACACCCTCTTTATCCCAGGGGAGGGAACGGCCGTCCCCGCTCTGTCTTTCCTTTCGCCCGCGAGAAAGGACTCTGCCCTCCGTGAGTTGATCGCACACCTGCTGTCGAGAGGCCACATCCACCCTTTCCCCTCGGAAGAGACTGCCAGTCTGATTTTTATCGCCTTCCTTCTTGTTTTGACCCGATTTCTCATAAACACGATGGATCATTGACCCGCCGCCCATCTACGGAGCTCGTCTTCGCACCGCTGCTACTCTCGCTCCTCCCGCCGACAAGAAAACGAGCGCAAAACGAGCGTTTTCGCCTCTTACACGACGTTAGCGTTCTCTATCAAATGCGACGTCTATCTCTAAATTTTACGGATTTTACGTATGCCTAGAGAGATTTAATTTCAATCATTTCCCATACAAACAGACCGACCGATCGATCTGCGCCGTGCGTGCATATTCCGCAGCTGCGAATTGTCTTTCACGAAGGACGAAAATAAATGCGAGCGGCGGCCGCGGTGAAGTGGCGTCTCGGTTCCGGTTTCTCGATAAATCGAAACAACGGAAGCCCGTCAAAGCCAGCGAGAAGGCGGACAGGAGAACGGGCGGGCTGCGGCGAGAGAGTGACGGGGGGAGGAAAAGAGAAAGGGGATCTGTTTCGTGCGGAGTTTCGCGAGGGTTCGGTTACGTTAACTCGTAGCGCAAACTCAACTCGTTCCGACTCGAAGCGGCGAGTCCCGCGGAGTGCATTACGAATGCTTTTTGCGTTATTCGCTTAAAGCGATAACCGCACGATAACCGGATACAATTCTCGGCTGCTCAGGGTTATCTGACGGCAGGCCAATCAACCCGTTCGCTCCTCGTCACGGCAAAATAATGCGACGGGCTCGTGCCGTCGCTGCACGAGCATTAAAAAAGACCGTACGCTGATACGCGGCGTTTCATCTCTTTTTTTTCTCTCGACGTAACGCGCGTTAGGACGCGCTCTCGAAAGTAAATTTATCTGGCGTAATTTCTCGCGATGACGCGACAGTGTTGATTAATGCTCGATTCGAGTTGTTCTCAATTTAATAATAATCAATGAGATCCTCTATTAAATTTCCCTATCTCTTGTTTGCTGTTTTTTTTTCTTCTTCTTCTCCGGCTTCACGCCGGCTTCTTCATTTGTACAGAAAAAAAATTCTTTTCAGTTTGGTAAATTATTCGAAGTGTTATCTTCGATGTGGGTATTCACGGCACGATTGAGTGCGTCGGCTTGACGATAACGCTCTTGGAACAGAAGGACGAAGGCGAGGCGGAGTTATCAGCGGGATATAAAAGCGAGCGTTTTTCGCTCGCGAATTTAAATGAACGGAAAGGCGAAACTGCTTCCGAGTCAGCCCGAGAAAATCGCCCTCCACCGTGGGGGGCTAAAAGCGAGAGGAGGAAGGAAGGAAAACGTAGAAAGGGCGAAGGGGGGTGGGAGGGGCGGGAGAGCGGAGGGGCGGAGGGGTGTGCGGGTGGACCTTGAAGCTACGCAGTTCCCGCTAACGGCAGGAGTGTTTCTCGAGTCGATATATCGATCCCCACCCCCACTCGTTGTTTCCTGCCGCGGGAAACAGGACTCTGTCTCTTTCTCCCTCTCCCGCAGGATGAGTCACAGCCTCCCCGTACACACGCAGGCACGCACGTGCGACGGCCGCGCGAGCGCGAAGCGTGCGCGCGCCTCGGGGATCTCGAATTCTCTATGCGTTCAATGCTGGAGAAGATACGAACGGAAGATACCTTTTTCTCTTTTTCGAACTTTGCTCGCCTCTCCTTCTGACGCTTTAATTTTTTTTTTTTTAAATTCCAGTAAGTAAATATCTCGCGCGCGTCAACGTCGAAGGATGTTGAGCGATCATCTCTCGTCGTTGAAGTATTGATTTGAAAATTATCTCACGTTCATACTGCAGTCATACTGTGTATTTGGAAGATAAGATCGCGTGATTTCGATCAGAACGTGACGTAGCATTTATCTTCCGTTATCTGTCTCTTCCGGGTTTTGTTTTCGCAATGTGTCGATTCTTCGCACACATTTACAAAAAGAGAAAAGAAGAAATGGAAGAGAGGAAATGGAGGAAGGATTTCCCTTTCTATTTTCGTCAAATTTTCATATGTTTATAGGAAATTTTTTTTTTCTCTGACTATATGCTACTTCCATTTATCATTCTTTTCTCTCTCTCTCTCTCTCTCTCTCTCTCTCTCTCTCTCTCTCTCTCTCTCTCTCTCTCTGTCTTCTGGCCGAATTCTCTACTCGAAGGAAACGCACGCGGAAAATGTTTGTACACGCACTCGATCGACCCGTTCGCCACGATGGAGATTCCTTGCACCCCTCTACTCCCAGCTTCCCCTATATTCTCACCCTTCGCATCTCTCCTCCACGATAACTCCATCCCCTCTCCTCTTTCTTTCTCTATCTCTCTTTTACACGCACGCGCGCAGGTGTCGTCTTTCTTCCTTCTTTCTCTTCTCTCACGGTGAACCTCTCTCTGGCTCTCTTTGACGCCGCTAGCTTCCCCGCCAAGACTATTTACCAGAACACAGGACGAAATTGTACAGCCAGTTTCATATTGTTCAATTATTGAAGGAAATTCAATGCAAATTTATTCACGGACGCGCCCATTTCAATATTAATTAACTGTTAAATTATACGTCATCGTACCGTTCTTAATATCTTGCGTTCTTAATACGATGCGATTCGCAGCTGACGACGTATAAAAGGTTCGGTACGATCTACTCGATAGAACATTTGCCAGAAATCCTGTTCAACCTTCCGAGAATCATGCAAAGGGCAGTCATCGTCATCATATATACGTACATTTGTTCACGTGCACTTAATGACAAAGGTAGGGTTCTTTGCTGCACTGTACAATTATTCTTGAAAAATGCAAAATGCTCGTGGCTGACTGCTAGCTTCAAGGTTGAGTGGATAGTCGAGGAGAAAAATGGAGTTTTGCAAGCAAAATTGAAAAATTTCATAAATTTTTTACTCTGTTATATTCAAAAATCAAATATTTCTTTGTTGAATAAAAGGGGAAACTTAGAAGACTTATGTTTCTTAGCGACGTACGCAAAATGTACAAAATTATATATATATACACACACACACCCCTAAATGAGATATGATCTTGATAAAGCGGCGACATTTTTCTTAGTAATAATGCTCAATACATTATTTGTCTAGAAATCAAGAAATCTAGAAAAGTTTTTAATTTATTCTAGACGTTTTAATATTCTCCTGATATTACATCGTCTCGAACAAATTTCCGGATTCATCTTCCAACATGAGATTTTCTAATTTCTCCCACATAACGATCCCCGATTATGTTACATCGGCGAATAAATTTAATAAAAATTCTATTCGCCATGCGTCTTTTTCTATCAATTTCCAACGTACTCCTAAATATTAGAGCGGTCTCAACTGCGGTCACGGTTTACGGTGGATTACGAGTATTGTGCCCCGAAGCCCCGCGGAGAATATAATCTGGCTAGATTCGCTATATCGATTTTGAGTTGCAGCTCTGTGCATCGGGCGCGTGCGTGCGTACGTGCGTTCGTGCGTGCGGCGTGCGTGCATGCGTGCGTGCGTGCGTGCGTGAGCGCGTGCGTGCTCTGAGTCATACTCACGTACGCGCCTATGAGTGTGTGTATGGCGCTGTGTACGCGTTGTGCATACGCACCGCGTACCACACATACGTCAGATCCTTCGATCTCGTGACGAATCGATTGGAGAAATTAACTCGATGGCTTCCTATTTAGCTACTGAATCAGAAATGGCAGGCGCAGCCTGCCCTAAATTCAGTTTTGCCGAACGTAAAATGAAAAATCGTTATCGGCCGACGTTCTGGCAGGATTGGATAATGAGAATTTTTTTTTTTCCTTTTTTTTCAATATTCTAGAATAAATTGATCGTAAAGGAAAACCCCCTCCCCCCCCCTCCCGTTCTTGCGCCTCTCGCCGTCGAGGTACCTTGAATTTCCCTTTCACGGGAGTCCAAGGTCTGTCTTGGCTTCAGGGTCGGTGCCAGGGAGAGAGGCTCTCTCCGCTCTCTCTCGCGTATCGATCCGGCCGCTTGCCGGATGTAACGTCTTCGAGGCGTTCGCGATAGCTAAACGCGAACGCAGCAAACTGCCGCCTCGGTTCTTCGTACACCTACGGCGTATATATATATATATATATTCCGTTATATACGTATACACAAATATTCGATAAGGAATCTCCGATAAATGATGAAAACGGACAACGGATATAAGCGTGTTCGAGCGTTCTTATCTGTTATCATCGACTGATTACGGCGGACCGCGGACGCCGCGATTTTTAATTCCCACGAGCAATAATTGTTTTCTCCGTTCGTTCCGCGCCGCGCAGATGCTGGTGCAATGCTGGAAGAAAGAACGACCTAATTAAGTAATATCAAGTTTGAAGAGTAAGCAAGAGAAGTCAGCAAAAGAAGTTGTTAATTAAAGAAACGAGCTTTGCCACGCAAATAAAAAGTAATTACGAGGCGATGATAATAAAAGCAGGACGCGCGACGACTTCCGACGACGAATGATCGACGGAGGGACTTCCTTTCGCGTAGATCTATTCCGCCGGAAGAGAATCGGCGATCTACCATCGATCTACCTGCAGATATCGTCGTCGGTACGTTTCATTTCGGAGCGGTTGGAATCGTATGTGCGATTATAGTAAACGCGAGCGCAGGTAAAAAGCCCCGTACAGCTGTCTGACAGCTGCCGTGGCGGCAGCGGCGCGTCGCGTCGCGCCATGCCGCGCCACGCCACGCCACGCCACGCCACGCCAAGCCACGCCAAGCCACGCCACGCCGTCCTATATACATACGTGATGAACCACCCTGTAGATGGAGAGCCACCGCGCATGCGCCCTGAAAATATTATACATTTCGCCTTGGTGCACGTGCACCACGGGCTGCGCCGATGACGAACGTAACAGAATTAGTGGCGCATCATTTCATCCTTTTTCTGGTTTTCCACCCTTCGCCCACCCCTCTCTGCGAGGGGAGATGGATGTGGATTCGCTATCGATATTGATTCATCTCACGCACGGTCCTCCTACAGTCTCCGGGTCCAGTTCAAAAATATTCATCTCGTGTGATTTCCCTTGAATCCATTTCGTCGCTTTTATTTCTTTCCTAATTGCGGCTTTTGAAATTCTTTTTGTAACAAATTTTAGTCCCAGCAAATTTTAGTTGGATTATAGCTCCAAAATTTGGAAAAACGCTTATGATCACGTTTATGAAAAAAAGATCACAGTGCTCGATCAAATCGAGAAATCGCGTATGCGTGTAATAGAATTGCTGCGCAGCGTGTAATCGTCGCGACAGTCAATCGCTCGGTCAATTAAGAACACCGATTTGAAAGCTCTTCCATTTTCGCGCGACCAATTCCGAGTGCGTGTGCGCGCGCGCGCGCGCGCGTTGACGCGATCTCGCTTGTCTCTCCTGCCCCTCCGTCGTCCCTGCCGGTCCCTCCGTGCGGCTCGTTTCAATTCGACCGTATTCTTTCCCATCGATTTAACTTCAAAGTCCACCGGCGTGAGGCCGGCGATGCCGGATAAAAATGTCTCCGTATGCGTTCCGTGGCGCGTACGGATCATATGTGGGCTCGCTCTCCGATATCTTCCGGAGGACCCGAGTTCTCGTAACATTCGTATCGACCAGCCCCGTGCGCACGATTCACGAAACAGTGATAAACTCGACGTATCGATCGACCTTTCGAAAAGCGTGTCTTCCTGTCCTCCCGTTCGCCCTTCTCTCTTCTCCGCCGGAAAGAAGACAGAGAGTATCGCTGAAAGGAGGAACGCGGGAATGATATCTCGAGCCGAGTGAGACAACGCCACGGGAATTATGTCGACAATGCTGCTGATTGCCGGTTCATTATGACGTCATAAAAGCGAATCTAGCTGGTACGGTATGTACCTACCGCTAACCTACCGCTGCCGATCAAGGATAATCGCTCTTAAGGCGCGGTACAGTTCTCTTCAAAGCGCGGGAGGCGACGAAGGAAACGAATCCTCACAACGCACAACGTTTTTCGCGAGAGGCGAAAAAAAAAACGGCAGCGGTCTAAACGCACGCGCGAGATGCGCGTTTGAGAATCCCGCGCGATTTTTGCGAGGAGGTAAAATCCACGGGCGGCCTCCGTCCGCGTCGCGGTTTCTCCGCGGCGCGACGCATGTCCAACGGCTCGCTCGTTCGATCTTTATGTAAATGCGGATGACTGGCGTGTAAACATAAATCACGGCGGCCGGGCACGCGCGCGATCGATTAACGGTTGCGTCGCGCCGCGTGGAGGCGAATGACGCGGGCGCGGGGCGAAGATTGAGAAAGGGAGAGACACCATAATTCCCTTTCTTCTCTTGCGCGAGCGCTGACCCGATTTTCATCCGCCGATTAAAATTAATGGCCGTTTGTAATTGGGATTAGCCGCTGTTCGGGACGGGGCGGGGAGGGAGGGGGCAGGGGGGGAGGGTGCGATCGGATGAATTGAAATCGGGAGTGTCGCGCGACAGCTTGCGAACATTTATTTCTGCCCGCCGCTGCCGCGAGGCTGCTGCAAGGGGTGCGCGTTCTTCGTTCATCGATCTTCCGGGATAGTCTTTTGTTCGCATTAATGGTTACCATGTGGCGCCATTAGGTGTGCTAATCTTGCCTCCTGTAAATGGCGGTCGGCCAATCATATTCGTGTCATCTCGGAGTAGCATCAAGCATTGGATTGGAATCGATCGGATCGGATCGTTCAACCCACATTTTCCATTGGTGACCGTGGCATCCGTGTGTCATTTTCATTTTTGTGATTGGACATGTCTCTCCCGGGGGAAGAGATACCTCGGACGTAATCGATCCGAATGATTTGCCCTTCTTCGCCTCCTTTTGGCTCCATCAGTAAGCCTAGAAACTAGATCTGCACAGCTGCCGCGTCACACAGCCAGTCGAAACCGGAAGCCGTCGGCCATCTTGTTTGTACAGTAGCTATGGTTACCATGGGAGATCCTGCGAGCAAGAATTCGATGTATGTACATACATACATACAGACGTATATACATGCATACGTGCGTACATACATACATACATATATACATACATACATACATACATACATACATACATACATACATACATACATACATACATACATACATACATACATACATACATACATATATACATACATACATATATACATACATACATGCACGTCGATCTGTCATGGATCTTTTTGTCCGCGCCCGATGCATCGCGTATTCTCATTGGCGCGAGGCTGAGGTTTTAGATTTCTGGAATTTATGAGCCCGATCGTGTCGTGTGTGCAGAGATCAAGGGGGGAAGGGCTTTTCCGCTCTTTCCTCGGCCCCCTAGGACCCCTCCTCGGCGGGGAAAACTGGCAGATGGTGACTCTCTATTGCGTTTAATCGGCTTATCTCGCTCTAGTCCACCTTGAAAGATATAATCGCGCGTTCGTTCCTCATTCGTAGTTGCCAAGAAACGTTAAAGAGACGATGATCATGATTCGAATCGATAGCTTGAGCTTGATCATAAACAGGACGTCATCGATAGTTCTGTGTCTAGACGTTAAATATTTTTTTATTTTTTAATCATTGCATATGTATTTTTAGCATTCAATTATGATATTTTGTTATAAAGTGTCAAAGAATTGATATCCACTTTCTAATAAAATGAAGCAAAGGGTATTCGCTTCGAGACGGATTTTCGTTCAAAGAGATTAGTTTCAAATATCATAATGATATGGATATGAGCAAATCTGTATTAGACTGAGAGAGAAAGAGGGTCGATCACCCGTCGTTAGACGCCCGAATTGTTGTCACCGAAATAAACATCCGGGCACATCTGCGCGCGCATTTTTCACAGCCGCCGTAAAAGGAAATGAATTTCCTCCGCACGTGGCCCCTGTTTCATTTCGATTCACGCAGCTTCCAAAAGCGCCGAGACATCTGTCCAAGTTAGGAACAGTTGCCAGATCTTTTCTCTCTCTTTCTCTCAGATTTAATGAACAAATCGATTTCGATAAATCAAAAAATGTAAAAAAAAAAAAAAATTCTAACGATATTTTCGTACAAATATAAGAAGCGATCTCTCTCACATGTTCAAGAATAAGATATATTTTTACCTTATCTGAAAACTTTATCAAAAAAATTAACAGGATATTTACATATATTCCAAATAAGGAAAATTTTCAAAAGACAGAAAATTTTTTTCTACGAATATTGGAAAAGCTGATGAAGAAAATTTTAAAAAATTTGAACGCTTCTGATAGCGAGGATAGTAAAGAGAATTACCAGAAAAAAGTATCTTCAGAGGGGGACTAACGGCGCTCCTGTAAGTAACAGGATGCGTCTGATGTGTTTAACATGACAAAGAGGATAGACGTGCTGGATGCGCGTCACAGCATCGGTTCTCCCTGGAATCGCGGTAGCAACAAAAACCCAGGTACATATATATGCCGGCTGATCGATACGGTAGCTTGGGAGAGCGAAAGAGAAGAGAGAGAGAGAGAGAGAGAGAGAGAGAGAGAGAGAGAGAGAGCTCTGAAATATAATAATTGTAGACAGCTGTTAACTGCGAGAGGATCGGTCGCTTTTGACATCCGTGCTAAATTGAACACAGCCCTGCTTTTTATTTACGATCCGGCTAATTCATCAGCTTGGTCTGTTGTTTCTTTGTTTAAAAATTTTGCGTATCTTATTAAGTGAAATTTCTTATATATAGAAAAAAAACTGTGAGACCGATAAAATAGGTCACTCCGAATAAATTGAAAATTTGTGTGACGAACTTTGAAATTTCGTAAAATATTGCAAAGCTACTGTGTATAATAGCAGGAAATTTTTTATATGAAAAACACAATCTTTCACATTGTCATGAATTATTAATAATTTTACAGTCTTAAAAGAGATAATTTTTATTATAAAAAAATGAAAAACAACAATTGTTATTTCAAATAAATAATCAAGTTATTTCTTTTAACAATTGAATGTATGGAGAGAAGTGATGTTAAATTAATAAAAGGTAAAAACGATTGAAATATTCTAATAAAAATATAACAGTGTAATGTTAAAAAATAATATAATATTTAGTTATACAATATGTTACAACCTCAATTTCAATGTGCATCGGTCTCTAAAGACGGTGGAGTCAAAAGTTGATGAGAAACACTTGATGTTGAAACACATTAAACTCCGAAAATATATGAAAATATGTGATTTTTACAGTGAAACGATACAGTTGCATTTCGTGTGCACGAGTGTTGCCACTAGTTTTCCCGATAAAAAAACGCTATATATAAGGTCGGGAAGAAGTACGATTAAAGGGAGGCCTATAGCTGGCGAGCGAGAGAGCTCGCAGCGGCAGAAGATAGCGACGGGCACCGCGCTATTATCGTACGGACACGTATGTAATGTATGTCTGTAGGTTAATGCAATTCGCTCAGATCTCATTGCGAGAATAGTGCGGCAGGGGATTGATTGATTGGCTCTTTCGTTTCAGCGCAACGATATATGCAGTCGCAACCGCATCGTCGGGCGAAAACCGTAATACCTTGACCGTGAACGTAGTCCGGCTACTTCACAGGCGATTTTTCTCGCTTTTCTTCGGGCCCGTAACTGGGCTTGAAGGACCCAGGTAGTCGTCAACGCGTTCATTGACCTTTCTATCCTTTTATGAGAACGTATACTAGTAAAAGGAAATACTAGTAAAGGAATACTAGTAAAGGAACTGCTAGTATTAACTTTCCTAAACTCTTGGCACGTCGCTTGTTCTTTCTCGCTGCAGCGAGATCATCATTGTCGTTGAGCAATGATTATCGTTTACGTCTCGTTCTACCGCACCACACGCGGACGATTTGGATCAGATTTTATTACTAGAAAAAGAGATAATCTCTTCGACAGAGCAACATCAGCATGTGCCGCGGGCCGACGCTGAGGTATTATAAATTTAAATCGTAAGCAGCACCGCGATTGGCCGTTGATAGATTGAAAAAAAGCAACGACGGACGAGACAATGGTGGAATATTTTTATAGCGATTCGTGTTACGGCGCGACGCGATGTGGCGTGGCGCGGCGCGGCGCGGCGCGGCGTGGCATGGCATGGCATGGCATGGCACGTCGGCAGCTACATCAACATGACCGGTTTCCATTGGGCGTTTTAACATCTGCCGCTTCGAATCTTTCGGCTGTGTGCGTACATACGCGTACGTATATATCCGTGCGTACGCGCGCGCGCGCGCGCGCACGCACGCGGCATGCGTGCATCTGTACGTGCGTGCGTGTCCTGCCACGCAACGTCGCGCGTTGTTTTCCCACTGAAACGACGCGATCGACACGTATGCAGATATACGGTAGCCCTATACCATACGACCTCTCTCTAGCCCGGTCGATCCCAATTTCCCGCCCTTGGGAGCGAGGCGGCGATCACCATCGATTTTCGCCAGTTTTCGCAGAAAAACCAGGAGAGTAGGACGGTGACAGCGCGATGAGAACACCCTGCGTATGGGGATAGGGGGGTAAAGCGATGAATCATCGTGTCCGACAAGAGCGTCTAGAAGGCAGGCTGTCTCTTTCCAGTCCGGAGAAGCGAAAAACAAACTGTTCACGACGCTGATCGAGCATTACGATGCTTTCCGGCTGATACGTTGCTTGGCAGCCAGCAGCAGTGGCACTAACTGCGCCGGTTAACCGAGTGTCTGGCCGAGCGTGCTCGAAGTTATGAACGAATTCTTGAGGTGGCGACCGTCCATTCGGCAGGCAGCCGAGTGATTTTAATTAAAGACGGAAGGCACGCCGAAACGTCGGAATCGGGGTCGCGTATCGTCTTTCGATTAATCGCTAGAAATTTCTCATTCGGCGCTACGTCCAATCGCCGTAGCGTCGTTTTACCAAGAGAAATTAATTGTTATTCCGTCAGACGGGAGGGAGTCTCACAACTCTTTCGTCTTCTCGATATAGATGGAATTTGAATTTGAATTCTTATCATCTCCCGAGCAGTTGTCTATTCTCTCGTCTCTGTCTAGAAAAAGAAAAAAAAAAAGAGATGCGCACGATGTAAATGATACATCCGCTTACGTCGTCGATAAAAAGTAATTTTTTTTTTCTCGAGCGAAATTGATCTCCCCACGATTCCCTGAATTTCCGAAAGAGGAAAGCAACGTAGACACGAGCGTGGACGATCACTCTCTTCTCGCCGTTACTCTCCGTCGACCAATTCGGTGCACTCTTTTTCGCCCCGTTTGTGTCTGCGAGACGAGAGAGAGAGAGAGAGAGAGAGAGAGATCGAGAGCGAGAGAGGGAGAGACACGATCCGACTACGTGCATACTACGCAACGATATAAATTGAATAGGTAGAGAACGAATATGGCCGCTCGCTCGTTCGCTCGCACACTCGCTCGGTAGATAGAAAAATCCTGGGAACGAGACCCCTGTACAAGAGAGGCTCGGAACGAGTCAATGAAAATAAAAAGGATGTCAGATTGTCGCGGCGTCGGAAGTTACGGATTAAGTTAGGAAGTAGACAGTTAATGTCGCTTCGGAGAGAGAGAAACGAAGATGGACAGAGAGAAAAAACAGATATATATTTATATTTACACACACACACACACACACACACACACACACACACACACACACACACACACACACACACACGTACGTACGTACGTACGTTTCTGCGTCGATTACGATCGTTACTTTCGCAGAGATTCGCTGGAACAATGGCCGATCTTCGAGAAATAATTAATAATTATTACCTGTTAAAATTTGGATTCTTTAAATAAATAAATCGATCTCTTTTCTTATTTCGGAAAGAACCGTGAAAAAGAACAATCGGAAGATTAAATCGGAATTTAAGTAATAATTTTAATCGCGAAGGAATCGAATGTTTTAAGCAACTGGATTCTATTAGAAAACAAAACTTTGTTCTTGTAGATAGAAATAAATGGATCGGACAATCTCAAAGTCCGGCGTTTATCTCGACCTTGGTAAAGTAACGTAACCACCCTATTACTTATACCTTCGTATAAGTCGCATACTTTGAGGAGGGTTACAACCGGGTCGGTTGATTTGCGTTTGAACGCGAGGAGACTCCGCTTTCTCATCCTCTCCGTCATGCCCGTAGAATCGCTCGATTTAACCGGTCCGTATGACCAACTTGATGACGCGATGAGTCGGCTGTACCTCTGATTGGTAGACAACGTAGCTCGCAAGGACGCCAAACGATCGAGTGCTTTTAGCAATAGCGTTTACAAATTGATGGAATTAAAAGCTTCAGATGTAAACCAACGATAAGATTATTTTATGATAATTAAAAATTTTTAACTCCAAGATTTTTTTTAAAGATTTTCTGTAGTCATGCAAATCACGACTTTTCAAAGTTTTGCCATTTAAATGCGCCGATCGTCCACGCGATCACCCTTACTGGGAGGAAGAAGGTACTTGGTAAGGCCGATACCCTCAAGTCCAGGGGATGCTAATGCGAAGAACTGACCTAGCTATCCTCTCTCTGCCCTGTGTGGCGAAGGTGGCGATGGCGGGTGGCGGCTGCCGTTAAGTAAAATACGACGTGAGGGCGTCCTTGACTCGACAGACACCTCTCCCCGCGCCGCTTCTGTATTAAGATATCAAATGGCCAAATCCGAGGGTTCCCCTACTCCACTCCACCGAGACGTCATGTGCCTCGACACGGAACTACCCTTTTCTGGTGGTAATGTATCGCTCGCCTGCCTGCTCTCGCAGTCTCTGGAGGAGCCGGGCAATGGGGGTGGCTTTCGGGATCATGAATGAAATCCCTCCTGGTGGCCCTACCGTCCTGGGGTGTCCGACCCTCCGTACCTATTCCCCTGTCCTACTCCTGGGCAGGAGTAACAACACCCTTATGCTCAAAACAATAACATGACCACGTGCGATGGCCACGTGGTTGATCCCTTCAAGATTTTAACATGGAAGAGCAGCCACGGTCTAGACGCGTCGAAGTGTCGAAGGAAATTTCACCGAATTTATCGGAAATCTGAAGGAGATAAATTCTCTCGTTGATCTCTTCCTCGGAAAGACTTATTCTGATTGACTAATATGATATATTTTCGGAACATATATTTTTTTGACGTATCAGTACCTCGAGGGCTAAAAGAATAACGATATGATATACCGATGTCCGGCGATGATCGGCGGACTCTTAATAGAGTAATAAATACCCGTGTTCGAACTTGATAAGAATAATACTTTGTATGATCATTTGGCAAATGTCTGCCGTTAAGCAGTCGTTTCGTCGAACATTTTGACAAGTAGAGAAATTACGCGAGACACATCGCGATAATAACTGTCCTCGTTAAAAATAGCACCTGATGCAGAAGAAGTATTAAGTATTCCCCTCCTGCTTTAAAAGCACGTTACTTCCATTACTTACACCTGCCGACCGAGTCAGCACGCAGTTCCGCTCTTTCCACGCAATCCTCGCGCGGTGAAAATCGTACGCAGCCATCGACGCGGATAAATTTTACCTACTTTTTCTCCGGGATATCAAAGCCCATTTATCCACGGTGGAGAATAGACATCTCGATAAACGTGGATTTTTCTTCAGCGAACTTTCGACAAAAGTTCACTTTGTTCCCTTCCCTTCTCTCAAAGATATTATGACATTATTTTTTACATATATATATATATATATATATATATATATATATATATATATCTTTTTTTTAATTTATTATTCGTTCACGCTCTCGCGGAGTTTAATTTCGAGTCTAAATGAGTTTGATTTGAATCGAAAGGGAGAGGATATTCGACGGAAAGACGACGCGTCGCGCCGGTTTGCATGCGGAGCCGCCCTTGTGCCGTGGGCCGCAGGATTGTATGGAAGCCAGCTGCGAGTCGGCGAAGCGCGACGGACTGAGGCCGCGTGTACTCGGAAACTCGGTTGTAAAAATAATTATTAAAGCCGTTACCACGCCGTACTACTTGTTCGTCCGTCTAACACGTGTACCGACGTCGGACGGCCACGGACGGCGGTCCAAGGTCCGTTGTGTGCACCTCCGGAAGTCACGACCGCGCCGATACGTCTCGTCGATATAACAGAAATATATTCGTTAATCGAGCCGACGGCATTTAGAGAGCATTGGTTTTGTTCTGAGAGAAATGGATGCGGATTTCAAGAAATATTATTCTATCGGATATAATTGTTATTGCGAATCCTCCATTTTTGTCCCGCTCGAAGTTCGCGGAAGAGTATCACTCTTCTCGGGGGTTGTTTTCGTCGGACAGTATTTAGACGCGGGGAATAATTTCGTAAACTTCTCGGTGGCGTTAATTATGGTTTTCCACCGTCAAAATCATTATTCGGAAATTTTTAAGTATCATCATTTTTTGCACTGCACGCTCGGCAACCTGTCCTTCCTTCCGTCGCGACGTATCTACCATTTTTAACCGCCGCATTTCTAATGGGTGCAACGGCTTTTTCGTTCGTCCATCGCCAGCCATCTGTCGCGCCATGAAAATGGTTTGATGAAATTAAAGTCAGCTGATCGAAAAACCAGCGTGGTCTAAACGTCTATCAACGTAGTTTCCAGCTGCGCCAAGAAGTGCCGTCGGTCCCGACTAGAGAATTTTTCGGAATAAACTCAAATCTTTTAACTGTTCGATAAAACAGACGATTTTTTTTTTAATCAAATTATGATACCGAAAGTGGCGGAAATGAAACAAGCCTGTCTTGCGACAAAGATTTTCTGCGAACGTCAGAATTCTGAACATATTCTGAATTTTTGACGTTTGACAATTTTATTCGTTCTCCAGTATGTGTATATAATACAAAAGATATGCGCGCAATGGATGCAAAGAAAGAAAAATAAATTTCTAAAATGCCAAAATGATAGCGAACGTTTTTATTGACACGCGGAGAATATGCGGTTGGAATTCTAAAATAAATCAGAGAGGCAACATCGATGATCGATGTATCAAAACCATCACTTTTCAATATGGATGCTCTAAGATATTAAAGAAGAAAGAGATGAAAAATTTTAATTTCTTTTAATGCTTTCTTACACACAGGACAAAAATTAAATTTTATATCAAGACTATATATTCTCATAAGAAAAATATTATAATTTTCATATAGAAGACTTTTAATGTTGAGTTGAGCAAAAATAAGTAGTTTGCATCAATACAAATTCAATCAAATCAAGATTAAAATTTTTAAAAAGATTATAATATTTTTGTTTATATATGAGAATATTTTTTTTTTAAAAGCTAATTTTTTTTCTATGTATATATGTCTTCTTATACGATCAGGTATAGGCAGCCAATCAAATATCCATACATTTCAATATCATTTTTCTAATTTATCTAAAACTTTACGCGGTGTTTGAAAATTGCGAGATTTTTCATCGTTTTTTTTGTATGATTTTTCATTTATTTTCCTGTGATTTTGAGAAATGCGATTTTCCAATGGTAACATATCAAATAAAATATAAAATATTGAGACTATATATTTCATTTTCTTTTTTTTTTATTGAAATCGACAAATTCAATAATTCTTGTAGCTTCTGACCTTGTTGCTTGTAATCGAGCAGTGACGTCGATAAATTCGGAACATTATGGCGTCGTGCAAAATAATTGCGTGCGATACCGACGACGCCATTTTAAGTCGCGCCACGAGCGAGAGAAGGGGAAAAGTCATTCCTTATAAGACTTTTGATAAAAAATTTCTACGATCGCGTGAATGAACATCGCGCAAGTGCATAACACTTTCGATCGGGTGATACATTCTCGCCTGTAAAAAGGAGCCGCGCCGCAAAGACTCTACCGTCTAGCTCGGCAATTAGAAGCACGCGTTTCGACCGGCAGCTGCCGGAGAGAGCGCGGCGATTTGGCGATAAGGTAATTAAAATATTTCGTAAACACATTTCCTCGTACTGGCAGATGCGCAGCTCCCGATAAGAGAAAACGTACGCTACGTCGGTGTCGTATTGTCCCTCTTCGAGCCGCGAACATCCGAAGTTCCGTACACCGCGGCTATTCGAGCGGTGAGAGTAGAAGAGAGCGAGGTATATCGCAGAATTGTTGCTTCTTCTTCCGATTCTTATTACGTTAAATTACCGCAAATTGGGATTCTTCCTTGTGATTTTGAGAAGACGCGCATAGCAGATGTGCCGTAATGCCGAGAAGCGGCCCGGGGTTTCTTCGCGTTTAACGTTTTCTCCGGGGGCAAATGTTCGGTGTCGTCGAAACTTAAATAAATATAAGCACCGGCTGCCACCAGGCTGCCTTCTTGCTTTCTCGATGCACCGTAAGTTATAGGGCTGTTTCTTAAAGGGCTGTTTACTTTGTGAGTCACGTCAACGGAGACATTCGAAATGTCCTCTCCTGTTGATAACGAGAATTTGTGGGATAGGTGAACGAGTGGAAGGATGAGAGACCGGAGTCTGAATCTGTTACAGATTGACTTCTCTCTCGCCGTAGATCTCTCCGTGAGCGTGCGTAGATTTTCCGTGTAGAAATGCGGATGTTAACGCGCGCGAAGCGAAAAGAACAGCGAGCGAGAGAGAGAGAGAGAGACAAGCGGCGAATTGATCGAACGAGGAAGAGAAAGAGGGAAGAGATTTCTTGGCTTCGACGATTAATTACGCCCTCATTCCCGCCCTCTCAACGATGCATCGTCGATATTGACATTTGCCTTGCCTCCCTTTCACCGTGCCCGCCGTCCGTCTCTCTTTCTCCGCTTTTCCTCTCCAATGCGGGAGAAAGCCGCGTCCGGGCGGGAGAAAAGGACCGAGAGGGAACACAGATACATACATATAGATTTTCTTCGCTGGCGGCGGGAAGGGGTGGAATCGTGAAGAGCCTCTGCCGCCCCTACCTTTCGAGCGTGTGCTTATCGGGTGCACCAGCGCATTTTTTCCTCGTTGCCTCGCGAAGAGGCAGGTAGGTTGGTAGGTAAGGCAATCAGGTTGCTAGGAATGCGCGTACAAGGGAATTAGACCATAATCGCCCACGCGAGTGTGCGTACACGCGTACGTGTAAATGTGTGCGTGTGTGCAGATATGTATGTGCGTACCCCGCGAAGGGGAATGTTTTCCGCGCCTGCCTTTGGACCTCGATGTTCACTCGTCGCCCTCACTCTCACCCTCACCGTCACCCTCACCCTCACCCTCACCCTCACCCTCACTCTCACCCACGTCCTCGCACACCAATCTTGACCTCATCGCATGGCAGATTACGCTTGGCCCTTTGAGTGCGGAAAAGTCGCCGGATATTAATAAACCGTTTTCATTGCTCTCCGGAAAATATGGACGGTGTACAATTATGCAACTACTATCTTAGTAAAAATGTGATGATGTAAATCTCTAAAATCTAGACATTAATCAGCAGTTACAGTTCAGTGTTTGGAAGCGGCTATAAAAAATGAAACATATTTTCTTTAAATTTGATTATCTTGATGTACTGCAATTTTATTTAAATTTAATTAGCTTCGTTAGGATAAATTATGGGCGAACGTCCATTACGAAGGAAATGGGGAAAGTTTCCGTGGTTTTCTTACTAATTAGAAACGTCAGACACGGAATTCATAAGTTACTCCGGTGCTCAATGTCTAAATGTTAAAAAGTTTTTTTATGGACAATTTTTTTTTTTTTTTAATTTATTAGCAGTTTTTAACTTTTTGTTAATTTTACCTTAATTGCCCGTCACTTAAAATTGCATATTGTTTTAATTTGAAATGAGTGTATACTGTATCATTTTAAATCATTTAAATCTTTATTTTACAATTAATAATTTATCTTTAAAACATTTGAAAAATAAATTCGTGTTTTTATCCTGGATGTTTGAGAGCTGTTAGCCATAATCATCTAATCGTACAAATGATACGCTTGAATCAATTTTCTTAATAATTAAATTGTCTTCGTTCGCGTCGGTAAAAACGATGAGCCAACGAATTGCTCTCTGCTCGCAGTTACCATATGTTTTCTCGAAGAAATGTATCGTATGTCGGTAATCATAAAATCTTTCTGAAGATAAAGTAGTTCCCTGTGTGTGTTTTTTGCAGCATGTCTAAAATATTTCCATTTATCGAAGAAGCAACAATTTTTTTATAAAACCGCAAAATTTGTATAGCAATACAACGTTCCTGTAATCCTTGTTAGATAGTTTGAATTTAAAAAATAATTTGCGGATAAAACAGTAACGTTACCAACACGCAATGAAATGTCTTCTGTATCTTGTGGGATGTAAAAGGAGGGAAGATATACGTAAAGGGTTTTACATTTTTTTTTTTAAACGTAATAACAATGCATGTATATGTAAAATAATCATATAATAATAAATAATAAATAAATAAATATATATATATATATATATAATGTTACGTTTCTATTGTCATCAATGTGACTTACAAAAACAATAGTTAATGTAATAAGTAAAATTTCTAAGGCATCTTATATGGTTGCGCGCGACACAATTGTTTAAGACGGAAAATTAAGTTGACAAGAATGTTGCGAGATAAGTGGCAGATTATTACCAAGGACGTCATCGGTCCTAAGCAACTTTAATTCTCTCTATCCTAGAATAGTTTGAAACACTTCATACACGCGTCCAGAATCTAATCCAACACGCTCCGGCCATGGAAGTTATACTTTTATTACCGGTTCTATTGAACTTAACGAGGTCAATTGGGGCGATACGGTTGCCTTGATTTTACGATAGTCGAACGCGATGCGGCGATAAACGGCGATCCTGCCAACCATAAATTGTAATCCACCCACGCGTTTAACAGCTCCCTTTGCGTTTTCAGCACCTGTACCACCTGCAGACCGGCGAAGGGGCGTTCCGGGAGCGTGGAAGGGGACGAGGCAAAGGTGCCACGAGGGTGAGTAATGTGTCTCGATTTAACTCTACTTTTCATCACAATTCAATTCCCAACTGACAATTTTCAAGTGGCATCGTGCGACTCGACTGATGAAATATAGCTTCCTCTCGACTTGAAAATCCGGGGAGATTGTTATTTCGCTGATTTCTTTTCATTAACATTGTCGTGCTTCGGAGCACGTGAAGATTTGAGAAAAATCGCGCGGAAAATTGGAAACAATTAACCGCAAGAATCTATCGTCTATCGCGATGGGACATCGCGAAAATCAATGATCCATACTCGCGACTACTTTTAATTGCCAAAGTGCGTGCCGCGCCGTAACGCGTTTAGCCCTCCTCTGCCGACGTGGGCCAGCTATCTCTCCGGCTGCCGGCTGTACGGAGTTTCAGAACTGATATTAAGCAAGGTGGTATTGATCGACACAGGTTGCGCCTGTCCGCGTTGCTGCACCGCCATGTTTAAAATCCGCTTGTGCCTTAAGCCGCCGTGCGGACTTAAGCACGCATGCGGCGAGGAGAGAACTTTATTTCGTCGTCGTCCTCGGGACACGGCGTGCGGCATTTAATTTTCCATTTCTCACTCGTGCGGCAGAAATTCTCTCACTCGAAGAGAAAGTCGTACACTTCAATTCAACAGATATATTATAGTTACGTGTTACCGAACTGAACTTCAAAACGATAACGGGGGGAACTTGTCCGTGCCGAGGAGTACGGGGAATGTTCTCCATTTGCTCGATAAATAATCAAGTTCCTCCATAAAAATGATTTTTCCCGCCGGGCAATAATTTTCGATCTTGCTTCTTTTTTCGAATTATCGTTATTCATCGGGCGTTTCAACAGCGAGGAAATCGGCCCAGCGACCCACGGGGCCTTTCCTTATCTAATCTACCTCAACACGTGGATAAGATAGTGCCACAACATTCCCATTTAACCGCCTTGGTAAAATAAGATCACGTAAGAGTTTGTGTATTTCGCTAGTCCCGAAAAAAAACGCGGCTCTCCTTTTCTTTCTCCTTTAACGCGTGCTCCTTGCATCTTGTTTTCTCGCATTTTTTTTTGTTTTCTTTTTTTTCCCCCGATGAAACAACTCGCAACAGCGACGTACATAGGCATGGTGTTCTAAAATTAAAAGAGGGTACAACACATATACGAACGGCGATATTGTATAATATAGTAATAAAACGAGGAAAACTGTTGGCGGGTTAAGGAAGGCTTAAGGATAGATCCGTAAGATGGTCCTTCGAGGACTCGTTTATTAACGTCCCTGCAACTTGTTGCTGAGCGCGTTGCCATGCCGGCCCTTCTGACCTCTTTCAGGGCGTCTCTATCCCGTCGGATAGACCCCTTAACGACACCTTCAGAGGGACGAGTTCCTCGGTCGGATCGATTATCTGTTAGCGAGTAACTGATTGAAACATCCGTCTTCTTTTCTCGCCGGGTTAACGCAGAGAGCATCGAACGGATAAACCTGTCCTCTTACCTAAAGCATCTAAATCAGGCTTCGGACGACCGCGATCTGTCTAACTCTCTCGAGTGTGTATTCCTTTCCGTTCCGTCATTTCAATTTTATAAATTCTACATTATTAACTCAGCATTTCCGACTCTATTCGCGCTTAATACCCTCGCTAGATGAGCGCGCGAGCGCGCTCTTCGTTTCTTCCGATACATAAACATTTCTCTGACGGCGGCAAGTATTCTCTTGCCCCACCAATCGCATTTCACTCCCTCCATCGCGTCGGCCACCTCCAGTTACAATGACGCGTTAGTGAACCTAACCATCCCCTCTTCATCACCCCCTCGTCGTCGTCGTCGTCGTCGTCGTCGTCATCGTCGTCGTCGTCGTCGTCGTCAACGGCGGCGGTGGCGGTGGTGGCGGTGGCGGTTGGCGACACCAACACCAACATCGGTTCTGTTGCCTCCCATCGTCTACCTATGGAGAGCCATAGCGATTTCGCGACCTCGCAAGTTTTGTTTTTTCTTTCTTCCCCGCGACCTCGCTGTCGGGACACGTCATTCTGCCGATGCTTGAAGCGTGTATTTCTTTTTTCGTAAAATACTCCGACGTTCTTTCCCCTCTTATGGCTCGTGTAAGTACTACTACTATGGGGTTTAGTCTGTTTATGCTCGTGAATAAAACGCGGTAAAATTGTCAGATGTAATATCGCGTATTATTGAATTATATCATGGATTAGATAGTTTGGTGTCGTAATTGTTCTGATGAGAACTTATGAAAGTGGTCCCAATCCGGCAAGATTTTGGGCGACATAGATTTTGGATTAATAAATACCATTCGATTTATCATCCAAAATAAACATGTAATCGAATCAAAACTGATCATGATGTTGATTCTATGACCATCATGTTGATGCTCTAACTCCTTCTTTTAATAGGCCTGTTTCTTTTTGGCCGAACTGATTGTATTAGATCATAGTTTATCTTTCTTTCTTACATTGGAAGAAGAAAGATGAACTCTGAACTAGTGCAGCCAGTTGAGCTAAAAAGAACAGACCCATAGTTGAGGAAACATGGGAAACGGTTAAAAATGTTCATTAGTTAGTTGGGAACGCCAGACTAAGAACCCCGGAGAAAAACAAAAGCACAGAAAGAGAGGGAGTGGAAGGACACGAGGAAGAGCGCGGGTGGGAGGGGGGTTCGTGTAAATCGACACGAACGTGCACGAGCATTTCCGAGCTGTTCTACATGGAAGAAACGGCGTCGTGTCTTTGCTGCACGATGGTGTAAACCGTTGAAGCTTGTTTACACGTTTGAGAATGTCCCCAAGTGGAGGAGAAGCGATTGACACAGCGGTCAACGTGATGGTTAAAGGAAGGGTTGGAGACCCGACTTTAGGAACCGCTTTTAACCCCTCGATAAGAATTATGAAGCAGTCAAGCTGACCCCCTGTCTTACGCATTAATCCTCTTTGGCTTATTGAAGAGACCACCCGCGGAGAAAATGGTAACAGGGAGTGAGAAAGAGAGAGAGAGAGAGAGAGAGAGAGAGAGAGAGAGAGAGAGAGACCATTTGATATCAGGGTGAAAGACATCGTATATCGAGAGGCCACTCTCGACAAACCTCTTAGGAGGAATATTCGTAGTCAAACCTGACTTCCGGTCGTGCCGCCGTGGCAGGAATCGGCGCGTCGCGAGGAGACGCAGGAATTCGTGATATCGCGCCGCGATAACGCGCGCGACGCGGCGGCCCCCAGTGGGGGGCGGGGGGGAGGGGGGAGGGGGGAGGGTAGGGTTAAGGGGAGGGCGAATCGTGGGAGAGAAACAACGAGGCACAACCGCGCACACCCACACGCGCGATTGCGCGCCTGTGCTCGTGCCCGCGTTCGCGAACGCGAGAGAAAGAGAGACAGAGTGAGCCGAAGAGGGAGCACGCGGAAAGGTGGGAACGCAGTCGGCGAGAGCGCGAAGAGGCGCGAGAGGAAGAGGAAGAGGCAAGAAAGAGAGGGCGGGGAGAGAAGGGATGCGGAGCAAGAGGGATTGCGCGAGGGGTAGGGAGAGGGTACCGGAGGAAAAGGGAGAGGCGTCTCATGGGAGTTATTCGGCGGATCGCTCCGCGACCAGAGTGATCTCTCGTGAGTGTTGGAGGGCGATCGATTCGATCGGTAGAGTTGAACGAGTTTCGGAGCGTGCTTCGGTTTATTGTATTCGGCGCGGATCCTCTCCGGTGGGAAGTAGTTTCTCGGCACGAGGTCGTCTCTCCCTCCGGCATGCGGCTGTCGTTGCCGCGATAAATCCGGAAGAGGAATCACGAGGTGCGCGCGCGGGGAATAAACATAGACGAGAAAGACGGCATATGTACCTACACGACGTAACTCGTACGGAGTCAAGTGCAAGTGATCCAATTCGAGTTTCAAGTGCTTCCCAAACGAGATTTCAGAGAAGATCGAGCGCGTTAGCGAAGCGTTAGACTGCAAGAACGTCATCGCGAGGAAGTGAGTCTCTCTCTCTCTCTCTCTCTCTCTCTCTCTCTCTCTCCTTCTCTCTTTTCTTTCAATCAATTTTCTATCAATTGCACGAGGAGGATTTTTCTTTTTTCATAGAATTTTTCTTAGAGTCGTGCGCAATTATGGCACGTGTTCGGCTCCGCCAGCAGCGGCGTTCCCGCTTTTCTCGACCGGCCGGCGAGACCCGAAGAGTTTTAGTTTCAAACCGCTTTTTTGTTTACTCCTGTTAACCAAATCGAGAAATCGACAAGAACAAAAAGTCATGTGTAAGGAATCTGGTGGTAGTTTCGTCATCGACCTCGGACGGCCAGCCGGTATTTATATTTTCGAAGAGGTTCGAACTCGAACGATAGATTACGATGTCGTAATACGATTCCTCCCGGGTGCCGTGTCGTCGAAGAAACAGAAACCGGATGATTCATAAAAAACTCGATCCACTCATGCGTGTGATGTCAATCGATAGCTTATGTTTTTTTTTTTTCTCTCTTCGATACCACACGTAGCTCCGTTATCTGTAGTCTAAGAAACGGACGATTGAAAATCGAGCGGATTCGAGCTCTGAAGCTCTGTCGCTCGAATCAGCGCTCAGCCCGCGCATACGTGGGTTACGTTTACCTTTATACTTCAGAGTTCAGACATCAAGCAAAGTTGTCAAAGTTGATCCGATTCGTTTCAATTCCTGCGTAAATCTCCCCGCAAGGATAGTCACCGTGGGAGTGTATGTTATAATTCTAATGCTGCACAGTATGCGTAGTACGCAGATTATATAAGACAACGCCGACTGTGGTATCTACGTAACGGGGCTCTCGCGCGTCAAGGACCAGAGAGCCGAGCGTGAAACTCGACTTCACGAGCCGCACACTCCGCCGGAGTTACGCAAGCCAGGCATTCGTCTATCGTGATCGCGGAATTTAGGTCAAACGACGTGTCCTCCGCTGCACTATCGGCAGCCCGACGAAACGTCACGAATTTTTCTCGTCTGTTAACTTTTTTAAGCACCTCCCGTAGCCGCGCGCGCGCGCGCGCGCGCGCACTCGCACTTGCACTCGCGAGCGCGCAAATCAGGCGGCGATCAAGGTGATCTATAAAATGGAGAAAAATGAAATGCGTTGACCTGCGAGTAATGCGATCGATCGAGCGAAGCTGCTCGTATGAGACGCGTGTGCTCAGAGAATAATAAAATATTCGCCGGCTTGTCGGAGAAGCGCGCTATTTACCGGGGAAAAATTCGCTGGGATTTGATAGGATTATCCGGAATTCGGAACTTTGCGAATTTGTTCTTGAGAAAAAGGTTTCTTGTTTTTTTCTCTCTCCAGTTAATCGCCGACTCGTTATCTATGCGCGACAAAAGTTAAAAATTTATCGGCGTGTCCTCGGATGATGTCTTCAAAATAAGCTGCTGTACAAAACGTCGTGCAGCATGCGTGGAATAGAATTGTTCGTGCGATGAAACACGAGTGTCGCATGTACCTACTTATACTTTCATTTGGCTTAAGTCAACAAAATGTGAATCATCGCCGAGTGGAATGGCCGACGCTGACGTTGAAATCGGTTGGCGGCGGTCGGTCAATGCCCACGCGGCGGCCACGTGGTTTGACAGAAACTTCACGCCCGATTATTTCCAGAGTGCTCGCGCCGGAATACGAGCCTCGTGGTAATTGGCAATCCAAATCTGTCAACGTTTGCAGTAATGTCGAGCCGATTATCGTTGTGACGATAACGAAAGTATCGCGATCAACGGGCGACGTTCGATATTTTGTTTGACCGAGAGATGTTTTTCATGATGTGGCAACACATTGATGAAAATTAAGCGGGTGTTTTCTCCTTCCTCTCTCCGAATCTTGAGGATCGTTCACGCGCCGGTGATCCTGGATAATTGGCTACTCGCCCAGCCTGCATCTGCAACGGGGAGATCAATCGCAATAAGATTTAAAATAAGTATGCGATGAGAGAGAGCAACAGCTAATCCAAACCGATTTCCTAAAAAAGGTCAGTCTTCTTGTCTAGTATTCACTGGTAAATGATTGACGTTTCAAAGAATCCATCATTCTCCTCTGGATATATTCATTGAGGAGGATTTATCGATCGTGATCAACTCCGCATACTTGGACGAGGGATAAAAGCAGAGCTCTTCAAGAGTTTTTTTTTTTCTCCGTTCTTTTTCTTTTCTTCCTGTATTTATTTTTACAAGCGATGGACCTTATTGACTATTTATAACATAGGAAATTTCGGATGAAAGGAATTTTAACGGCGATTGTTAGAGAGATTAATTGTTTCCGATGTTTTACTAAAAAAAAAAAAAAATTAAATTAAAAAAAATACGAAAAATAAGTGTTAAGTGATATCTTTTTCATGTTGGAATTTATGTAAGTGGGAATTTTGAAATGTTGAAATGCATCTCGGTGGGTGACAAACGTTTCGTAAGGAACTCTCCTTGCGAGCTCAGCATAGGTCCGACTCGACGACGTCCTGTCTATTTATAAATCGATGCATAATATAATGCGTATGTTTGACGTGTAATCACGTGTCGCATGTCAAAGTGTAAAGGCAATTTTGACGCTTGACGGCCTCGCGCCTTGAAAAATCGGCTGCGTCATAGCCAGCCAAATCTGTGAAGGGAGAGAGACATTCATAGGGGAAAACAGTGACCAGCTTATAGCTCGGTTGACGATGCTTGTTGAACTATGGAAACCGTTTCAGCCGCCTCGGCCTACTTAAGCTCGTGTCGTTATTTTTAGCATTAGGGTCACCACCGCCATATAGCTAACTCTAGTACCATCCTTTCTTCCTACGATTCGAGACGAAAGTCTAACTTTCTCAATTCTTCGCGACTCGATCGTTTTTATGATGTCAATTTTGATCAAATCCAGTCGGAATTCGATCGAAATTGCGTTTCGATTAAGAAGTTCGATTCGAAACGATGGAAGATCAATTGACTCGGCTGTAGAATTAATAAATCTTTAAAGTTTAGATTAGATTTCAGACGGGATTTTGTTGTAATGTACCTTGCACCTTCTGTTTGTTCGTTTTACATTTGTTTCAAGTTGTAAAATTTCTTTCCGAGATGGAGGACTTCTTTACGAAGTCTATTTGTACGCGTAACGTAGACGTGATAACGTTTGTGGTGATTACGATCGTTGCATGCATTGTCGTCCGAATCAGCTCAATAGACTAGACTTAGATATTTGCGATATTTTCTGGTATTAATTTCTTTTTATTTTAATCATATATTTTATCATTGTATTATCTTCGTAACGTTATAATGCTATTTTTTTTTTTTATAATATAATTTGAACGTTTAATGACTTGAGACAAACAGTAATAATAAATAGGTTCTCCTTCGATACTTATTATTATTAAAAATTTATGTTATTCAGAATTTCGACATTTTTTTGTGAGAAAGATCTCGAAGAAGAAGATCATAATAAGCTGATTCGGGATAACGAACGGACGAGAGATTCGACTGACGGACGCGAAATATATACGCGAACATATATTTGAGAGCAAGAATAAAAGACGCGTTATACAAATCGAACTTTGTTCTTTCCGACACCGTCTAATATACGATCTCACAAAAGATTCCCTTTACGTTTATTGCAGAGTTACCGGAAGATCGCACGGCAGGTCAGCACACCTGATAGCGCACCAGCCGGTCTTGGTAGTCCGCAGGGTGGTATTGGTGGTTTGCAGCAACAGCATCAGCAACAGACGCAACAATCGTTGCACCAGCCAGATCCCATGCAGCAGACCAAGGACAATCTTAATCCCGCGGCGAACCAACAAACGGGCGCCCTCAGAAACGGTAACCCGCCACCACCTGTCGTATCTATGGTGAGTTTCTAAACCTCCCCGTTAAAATTATTGAAAATTTCGCGTCGAGAGTGATCGATTTCCTCTCATCGTTCTTCGTGTTATAATTCGCTATTACGATAAAAAAAAAAAAAAAAAAAGAAATTAAATTAAGCATACAAAGTACGCCTAAGATGTGCGCCTGAATGAATATTTTGGCGCCGGCGTTAAGAAATTGCGAAATTCTCGATATTTACGCGATATTTACGAAGCTCGCCTTACGATTGGACCGGTTGGATCATGCAAAGACAGTTTTAACGTTTTCGTGGAGCGACGTCGCTCGCGACGGTCCATGACTGCAAAGGAATCGACTGCCGAAATAGCGGCGTAACATGGAGGGCAAGGGTAGACTACCGGCAGACAGTGAGTGCGGGGGCGGTGACCGGCCGCCAACGCGAATCAATACCCGCAGGAACAGGAACCACCGACCTACCGAGAGAGACGGAGAGAGAGAGAGAGAGAGAGAGAGAGAGAGAGAGAGAGAGGGGGGGGCGGAGGGGGAGGGAAGAAGGGGAAAGAGGAGAACGACGTATCCCAGGGACGAAAGGAGAGAAAGAGAGAAGCGATGAAAAGCGAGGGGTATCAAGAGATGGAGCAGGAGTAACGATACGATAGAAGTCGGAGAGGGTGGCCGCCTCGCGTCGCAGGGGTACGTCGCTAGGGGTACTGCTAGATCACCTCCCCCCCGACTCGTATGTAGAGATTTATCTTTAATGGATTCCGCCTCGTTTTCTTCGGCTGTCGATCGTAATATTTTAATCATCTTCACCGTCCCTCGTCTTCGCGAAAAAAACGCGGAGAACAAGAGAGTAGAGGATTTTTTTTTTAAGTAATCGCGAGCACTAAGTATAAACTCGATGATAAATGAGTCATCCCTGCTGTCTAACGGGACACGTGAAACCGCCCTCCACGTGCGTATTCTTTAATGAAATAAATGAATCGATGTATATCGGGGAGTGTGTGGGATATCGCACATCACGTCGACACGTCGCGTCGATAAATTCGTAACCTTGCAACCGAAGTCCGATATATTTTTTTTATCGCTTTTTTTTTTTTTTTATCGTCACGATTTACTCTCTATTTATAATACATTACGTAATACTTGCAATACACGTCTTATCGTGTCATCACTGAAAGTTTTTTTCTACAATTGAGAAATCATCATTAAGATCAATATATATATATATATATATATTGTCAATATATATTGGATTTTGTTTGCAACTTCCGGATCGATTTCAAAGATTTTGTAATATCCGTTGAGATTGTCTTTCTTCTTAAAATAAAATTTTGTTTTACGTGTCATCAAAAGTAAATTGCCCGAAGGGATAGAAACCTCAAAGGGTTTGGGATTCGGAGAAGCATGATTCTATATGCACACGGGGGGCTAAAATGCCTTAATACGTGAATTTGCACGCCAGGGGGTATATTTTGAGTAACCAGTCACGATGCGCGAATATTTGGACAGCACGCGCTCTGAATGTAAGCCCCACGTGCAGCTTTATATGCGCTGGGGCATTTGTGATCGTACGAGATCATCTTGTGTACAATCACTTGTGAAAAGGGATTCGTGCTCCTTGGTGTGCTACTTGGCGTCCAACTGAAACATGAGAGACATGGCAAAGGACGTCGCAGTTGGAAGATCGAATTGAAAATTGCAATCAAGTCTCAGCGCCGAGACAAATCGTTCAATCACGATCTATTATTAGTTGGCTGAATCGAAGTTGCAATCAATCGGAACGTTGCTGTAAACAGCCAGTCTTAATTTGCATTAACGATACCGTTTCACAAGGCGAAATGTTTTATGTTGAAAAAAAATGCGTGCGCGCACGGAGAAAACTGGTTTTGCTGATAAATCTAAAAATTTCGCCAGATACAGATACAGCCTTGAAAATAATTTTGTTGTATCATCAGGACGTTTAACAATGATAATAATACTGCAAAAATGTTTAATCTTCCAACAACCAATTTAAACGTTCATACCTAATAATTTTGAAAATCTCTAACAAAATTGTTTTCTGATCTGGCGAAATTTTTAGATTTGCCAACAAACAAACAACTGTTCTCTCCGTGCAGAAAATTTGTCTGTCGTTGACGCGTTATCGCAATTGCAAATATCGGTATCGTATCCAGGAGGGCACGATAAACCTACACACGCGCATCACCGGGCATCACGAAATGTATGTATAATTCCCGTCCGCGTGTCGTCGTTCCCTTTCCGCGTTGCATTCAAACGCGGGGCGTTCTCATTGATGACTACGCCCAGCGTTAATTGTGCATTTCGCGCGTTTAAACGCGGCTGTATCCGAACCGTACGCAAACACGTTCAGTGTCGCGCGCGACACGATAATTGCTAATGCCGCGGCGATAAAGGAATCAACGTACGGCCGTATTCGTCGGAGCGGCCAATTATGCAATAAACCGAAACCGCGAAATGCCGCCGTTCGCTCGTCGGCGGTGCGCAAATTGCGAATTGCGTTCCCGCCACCGCGTACATGCGGTTTAGCCGCACGCGATCGCCCAGAGCGAAGCGAGAGGGACGAACGACACCTGTTCGTGCGCATCATCTCGTCTCCCTTCCTCTCTCTCTCCCTCCCACCTTCTCGGCGTTGAAAATTCTTTTCACAAGATTTCGAGATAAGAGTCCCCGAGAGACACGTGTCTCGTATACCGATTACCCGACGGTGGTTGTAAGCGCGATTGAACACACCGTCACAGTGGTAAGACCCAGTAGAAGACAGGAGGGGTGGGTGAAAAGTGGTCGGCAAACTCTCTCCCGCAGGGTATCCGCCGGAAGGGCAACTTGGCTCCCGAGGGTCATGTTTGGGTGCTGTCACAGAACGTTCCGTTTTATCACGCCGAGGTCTTAGCTTGTCCTAGGTCACGATGCCACGAGAACGGAAGGATTTTCTCCCCCGAGGGAGCGAAAGCGCGGACGCGCGCGCGCGCGCGCGCATACATACAGACCCACAAGTATGTGCCTAAGGTGAAAGAGAAGGAGGATGATACCGTGGAATCCCATGCCACGCTTGGCGAGGCGCCCAGCTCCTCGACGCTATCAGGGCCTCGACCACAAACACCGATTCACGGCCACTATGAGGGTTCTTAAAGAGAAGGAGAGGAAGAAAGAGGGGGGGGGGGGGAGAGAGAGAGAGAGAGAGAGAGAGAGAGAATGAGCGAAGGAGAGAGGACGGAGGAAGGAGAGAAGGACGACGTTCCAAGCTTCCAGATAGACGACTCTCGGGACGATCGAACGTTCGGCACGAGCCGTTTGTTTCAATAGCTCGTACGCGATAACGCATTAAATGCGTCAGACTCGCGCCGTATACCACTTGCTTTCTTTCCGAGGTGGAGGGGAAAATGTTGTAAACTGTTGCATCTTTTGTATTTATACAAACGTGAGTCCTAGATCCTATCTGCGAGCGCACCTACTTCGCGAGCTTCATCAAGCTCGCTTTTGTATTTTGAAGCCGAGTGTGGGGATCTCACTCGACCTCGGGGGGGGGGGGGGAGTCGCTCGCATGGAAAACTCGATAACCAAGCGCCAATTTAACGAAAGATGAAGCTGCCACGGCTCTTCTCGACTGACAAAAGCTTCAGGTTTGGATCTGCCTGACAATCCGGATATTTCCTTCGTCCAAAGATCAGAACGTCACCTTAAGGTCACGAGCGTGCGTCGAAACGCGCACGTTTTACGGAACGCAATCGCTGCCTGCGAAAGCGAATGACAAAAGATAGGCCGTGGTAAACGGACGGACGGACGGACGGACGGACGGACGGACGGACGGACGGACGGACGGACGGACGGACGGACGGACGGACGGACGGACGGACGGACGGACGGACGGACGGACGGACGGACGGACGGACGGACGGACGGACGAACCAATCGTCCTCTGACTCCCGCTTCTCGTTTTGCACAAAAGTTTTACAGTCTGGCTGCGAGGTTGCCGGCTCTCGTCTCTCCTTTGCCTCGCATCGCTGCGGACGGTTCCTCTCCGCCTCGCCATGCTTCGATACGTTCTTTTTTTCCCCTTCGACGCCCGTCGCTCCAGCCCCGCTCGCCCCCTCGACTCCTTTCTCGTTCTATCTCATTGACAGAGAACGCGAGACAGGGAGGCAAAGCCGGGTGGAGAACGACCGGGTGAAAATAAATGAAAGTGAACTCGCATAGCTCCATTTTTTTTACACGCCCGGCACATCATTTTATCCCGGAGGATATTGCTATTATCGTCGTTATTTATTACATGATAAAATACTTTTGAAGAAAATATACACGGGAATTATATCTACAAGTTTGAAACAACAAAGTATGAACGACGAGATAAAAATGACATCTTTGGCAATAAAGATCTCTCCGCTTAAACTCGGGCCTTCGATTCTCGACAAAGAAAATCACACCCTCTGAAGAAAACGAGGCTGAACGATTTTTCTTATGTGCAGTCACCCGGAGTGATGCCGTTTTATGGGGATTCCGGCGCTGGTTTCCGTCCCGCGACTGGATTTGGAAATACAGTTTGGCATCAGGGAGTTGGACCGGTTGGCGCCGTCGCGGTCGAAACGTCACCGGCACCATGGCCACCTCAACAGTTCATTCAGCAGATTCCCGCGCCAAATCAACTGGAGGAGTTAAGGTATCACGCTCAATACGGCGCCGCGGCACCTTATCATCCTCAGCCAGGTGAGTGCAAACGAGATAATAGCGACACAACCCGACAACACTTGCGAAATAACAAAGACTGCGAGACTCTGAGAACCATTTCATTTATTTCTCTACATCAAAAATTTTATATAAAAAATTTCTCGAATATTTTTGGAAATATTTTTTTAAACCATCGTATAAGTTGAACATACTTGAGACAGATTTTTGCTTTGTGTTACGTTACATGAGAACATCGCGTGTTAATTTCAATGTTACAGTTTCGTATCAGCAGCAAACGTTTATAACGACGGATCAGTCCGCGTTTCAACGAGCCGGGGCGACGGGACAATATGCCATCACGGGGCAACCTTCACCGTTGGCCGCTGTTGGAGGACAGACGGTTTCGACGCCTCAGAGGCAGCTAAATGGACAATTTGTAGATCCCGCGGCTACAGCTAATCAATCGGTTGCCTACGAACGGCAGGATTATGTGAATGGCTATCAACAACCAGTAAGTGTGTGTTTCATAATGGACAGGCTATAACTAACATTTACGTTTCGTTACACGCGCGGATTCAATTCTCACAATTGTCTCGTGTTTGCTCCTATTTTGATAGCCGTTCTAAAGAATCGTATGAAGCATTTGCAACCAACGCTACACGTCGCAAAACGGGCCTTCTTGCAGGACGTGACGATGGCACCACCTCCGTCGACAACTCCGACAAGTCGCAGCAGCTCGGTGCACATGGATAGTCAGCAACAGCAGCAACAAGGAGGCCCGCAACAGGCACCGCAGCAGCAACAACAGCAAACTGCCGCAGATACTCAAGTAAAGGGATTCGCGACGATTGCCGCCAGCAACGTGTCGGGAAACGAGATGCCTGGGTATCCACTTCAACCGGACCCACAGAGTTTACACAACTCTAACGGGTATCCAGGCTATGTGGAAATGGGTCAGCAATCAGCACAGAACCAATGGCAAATGGTTCCGCAGCAACAACAGCGACACCATCAACAAACGCAAATGCAACAGCCGGTGGTCGATAATAGTCAACGACACGTATGGTCAGACACAAGCGGAAAGATGAACAGCAATGTTAATAGTAACATGAATTGGCAGGAGGGAACGATGCAGCATCCGCAAAAGCCTCCACCGCAGCAACAGCAACAAAATATGCAAGGCAATATGAAGACACAAATGGAACAACAACAAACTCAAATACAACAATCGGAACTGCCAAGACCAGCGAGTCATATGAGCTGGGAGACTGGAAGCGTGAAGGAACCGCAAACCCCACAGTCGTGGTCCGAGAACGCTGACAACCAGCAGCAACAAACTCAGGGAAACTGGTCGCAACAGAGTCCGAAGTTGAGGGATCCTCAAAATCCACGACTGACGCCATCCAATCAGCAACAATCATCTCAACATCAAACCTGGCTGCAGCATTCTCCGAAATTGTCAGATCATCAGCACAGTAATGCTCAACAAAATGCGAGGATGACGCCTTCCGCCCAACGTAGCTGGCAGCAGAACAGTCCGGAGATGCAAGGACCTCAGAATCCAAGATTGACGCCTTCTGGACAGCAGATGCAACAACAGCAGCAGCAACAACAACAACAACAGTGGCCGCAGCAGACCAAGGTGGAGCAGAATCCCAGACTCACACCGTCCAATCAAATATCATGGCCCGATACGCCGACTAGTCAACCAAATTGGTCACCAAATAGCATAAAAAGTGATAATAGTCAACAGCCGCAGCAACAGTGGCAAGACTCACAACCTAGTCCGAGACGGACCCCGAGTCATCAATGGCAAAATCAGCTGCCACAGGAAAATAAATTGGATAATCGAATGTCCTGGTCGCCAAATTCTGTGTCGGAGAGTCAACCGAGTTGGGGGCAACAAGCGACGAAGCAGGATATACAAAATTCAGGAGAAAGAATCACGTGGCAGCAACAAACAACAGTGGATGCCGGCAAGCCAAACGGATTTCCGGAAAATCAAGATAATCCGGAAAACAATGTTTATGCTCAATCTAATAGAATGAATCTCACTAGTCGATTGAAATCGATGATTTTGAACAAACAGCAACAACAGCAGCAGCAGCAGCAGCAACAACAACAACAACAACAACAGATGCAGCAACAGCAGCAGCAACAACAACAACAGATGCAGCAACAGCAGCAGCAACAACAACAACAGATGCAGCAGCAGCAGCAACAGATGCAGCAGCAACAGCAGCAACAACAACAACAACAGATGCAGCAGCAGCAGCAGCAGCAGCAACAACAACAACAACAACAACAGATGCAGCAGCAGCAGCAACATCAGCAAACTCATCAACATCATCAGATGCAATCGCAACACGTTAATACTAATAATGGGTCCGCTTCAGAGTATCCAACGGACGATCAAATGCACGATGCCCATGAAAACAACGAGAAGATGCAAGAAAAAGACACGGAACATTTTATCAATCAGTCTAATATGATGTCAATGACGCAACCTAATGAAAACTTGACCGGTAATTTTTTATCGCATAGCCACCACCCTCGGGTAGATAATTTATCCGACGGTGGTGGCTTATGGGAATGGACGGAAGGAGGACACAATCATAATAATAATAATATGAATAATAAAGACGATGGTAATTCTATGTTAACTGACAATGGAATGACAGTTCTCGAAAGTTTTATGAAATTTGCCGCGGAAAATAAGAGTCAATCATGTAACAAAGACAAGGATCAACATTCCTGGGAGGCAGAAGGGAAAAGCAATGAAGATCAAGACATCGATGACAAATCTTTCCAACAAAGACTATGTATGGATCAAATTGAGGACACATCTTTCGAAGGATCTCGGAAGATATCTGATAATGACGGAATAAAAAATGATAACCTGGATTTTCTGAAAACGACGAACGCTGTCGATCATTTATCTTCTCAAGATATTAATAAACTCGATTCTGATCGTATAATCAAACAAGAGAACATCGAAGATCATAATTATGTTCACGATACGTCCAACATTGTCGAGAATGAAGAAGAAAAAGAGATTACGCGAGATTATAAATTTCGCGGTGATGGTGGACCTGCGAGAGTATCGCCGGGGACCGGTTCGTGGTGTTGTCGAAGAGGCGGGACCGAACAGCCGACTCCTGAACACCTAAAAGACGGCTGTTGTCAAGGTCTCCAAACCAAGGACGAAATATTGGCCGATTCACCGGAAAAATCCGAAGTAAAGAACGAAGGACCACACAGTCCGCGTACCCCAACTACGACCACTGTGACCACAAAATTGCAAGATCACTTGGACAAACTGAAGAACAATGTCAGGACGGAAGTGCCGGATTGCAACTGCTTCCCCGCCGATAAATGTGAGTTACAATTACATATTCCATATTACACTAATATTGAGAGAGTACACTAACCACGAAAACACACGGAAGAAAATTATAAACGTGCTAATACATTTTGCCAATAACTACACCGACCGGTTATGCGTCCCGAAATCGGATTTTCCCGGAGGAAAATATACTCTATTCGCAAAGGCGTATCTACTACACACGCGAAATAAATGTTTCCGCTTCCGTTGCTCCCTTTCGTGTTTATGTGTCAGTCATTTGTAAAATAAATTGTGGTTCAACCACAAGGTCCGCCAGAGCCTGGTTCGTACTACACTCATCTTGGGGCGGCTGCAAGCCTGCCTGACCTTCGGAATGATCTCGAACGAAGAACCGGCCTTAAGGGCGACGCGATAAGATTCGAAAAGGTCGTTTATACTGGCAAGGAGGGCAAAACCACACAAGGGTGTCCTATGGCCAAATGGGTAAGTTGTTTTTCCAAAATAGAATTGGGTAGCTAATAATGATTAAAAATAATATTAGGAAAGAAATACCTTATATCAATAATATTTGCTTTTTTTTTTACTTATGTGAAATTATTGATAATTTACTAGATTATCCGACGATCCGGTATCGACGAGAAGATCTTAACTGTGGTGAAGCATCGTCAAGGCCACAAGTGTCCAACTGCCTGGATTGTCGTATGTATGGTTGCCTGGGAAGGAGTGCCGACTCACGAAGCAGATCGTATCTATACTCTCTTAAGTCACAAACTCAATCGATTTGGTCTTCCAACCACCAGACGATGCGGTACTAATGAACCGCGGACTTGTGCATGTCAAGGACTCGATCCCGATACTTGCGGCGCCAGCTTTTCGTTTGGTTGTTCCTGGTCAATGTATTACAATGGCTGCAAGTATGCCAGAAGCAAAACCGTCCGAAAATTTCGACTGTCTGTACGATCAGAGGTAAACGATCCGAAAACAATTTGAACGAATAGTAAATCAGTTGCAGGCTGTAACAAAAGAATTGTTTCGCAGGAACAAGAAGTCGAAGAAAGAATGCATGTTCTGGCAACCCTTTTGTCACCTTTGTATCTTAGCCTTGCACCGGAAGCTTTCAATAATCAAACTCAATTCGAGCGGGAAGCGAGCGAATGTCGTTTAGGATTTAAACCAGGTCGACCTTTTTCCGGTGTTACGGCTTGCATTGATTTCTGTGCACACGCCCATCGGGACCTACACAACATGAATAACGGATGTACCGTGGTATGTGAATTCTAAGTTTAATTTAATTCTAAGTTTATATCAATCCACAGTACAGTATACAATTGTTATTTTCTTCACAATATCAAGAAAAAATAAAATTTATTATTTTATAAGCATTACACAACATTTTCAATTTGTAACAAGTGTCTTTATATCTTTCAGGTAGTTACTTTAACAAAGCATCGAACATTATCAAAACCCGAAGACGAACAATTACACGTATTACCTCTTTACATAATGGACGAGACAGATGAATTCGGTTCGAAGGAAGGTCAGGAGAAGAAAATTCGTTCCGGTGCTCTTGAATTTTTAACCAAGTGAGTGTTTCCTAAATATGTGATCATCAGGCAGCTGTTGATTACTATAGACATGAAATATTTTTATATCCATATTATATATATATATATATATATATATATATATATATAATATATATCTTTTTAACAATTGTGTATATGTATGTACTTTTGTTTAGATATCCATGTGAAGTTCGAGTTAGATCAGTACCTCTTCAGCCTTGCAGACGTCATGGTAAGAAAAGGAAAGAAGAAGAACCTGATATTCAGATTAATAAGAAGGATACAGTTAAGATCATGGCGGAAAAAATGGCAGATTCCGGGCGTTCGCCAGGTCACGTGGATTCTTGTAAGCCACAGTCACAATTAACTTTGGAGATGACGCCCATGTTCGAGGGAATTGACGCGCAATTGCAGAGCTCTCAGGTATCATCTACAGTCTTAGATAGTCCAGTATCTATGTATCAAGGATGGGGAACGTATCAAAGTGAGCAACAGTGGAATCGGAATGGCTGGCTAGAACAGCGTAAAGGCAACTGGCTGAATCCATGGGGAGAGTATCCTTCATTTGGTGGTTTAGAAAGAGATATTAAAGTAGATCCAGATAGTACCAGTTTGGATGATATTAGGCCTAGGAGTACTGTTTCTCAAGAAGAGGCCCATCGACCAGGTTCCAGAAATCTACCTAACTCTACAATGGATTCAGCCAGAGGATGTTATGGAAATTCACCTAGAAGTCATCCTGTTTCGCCTCGTTCACATATGAATGTAACGGGAGAGGTATCCTATGGCGCATCACACAGATGTACCATGACGTCTCAAGATCCAAAGATGATCCCGTCAAAAATGTTGGAACATTCGACTATAGAAAATAATTACGATTATCAAATGGCTTCCGGTATGTACGCTGCTTCTATCAACGGGCAAAATGATTGTTCTTCCTCAAAAATTGGCTCTTTCAATTCATCGCTTGGAATGGAGATCGCACATCGGAACACTCCATCTAAAATGAATCAACCAATTTACGCACGCAATACGGGACAAGATTATATCAACAATCAACTGAGATTACCGTCTCCTAAATATACTGGAGATTTTAGTCTACAGAAATACCCGGATGGGATGACACAAAATTATATAGATGCTGAAAACTGTATGAAATCACCATTATTGAGACCACAATCTGAGCAAATAATTACAAATAAAATGCAACATTTTTCTCCATCGAAACAAATACAATCATCCATCCAAAATTCTGGTCATCACAATCAATATTGTGATGGCAATACTTCAAATATATTTTCTTGCATAGACAATAATAAATCTATGGAGGCTCTGAACTCAGGTGTTTTGGGGCATAATTCGTTGCATTTGCCAGAACAGCGAAACGATGCGCAATTCTCATCAAATGATCAGCGAAAATTTACTTATCATGCGCAAAGACAATTGGAACCGAAGCCCTTCATGGGTAGTTACCCTCCATCTTCGTCTTCCGATCAAGTTTCTTGCCCGCAGAATTGGAATATGGCGAATTCGTGGTGTCCTAATCAAATTAAAAATTCACAACAATTCAACGATCAACAAATAAATGATAAAAAAATCTGGATCGGCAAAACTCAAACAAGACCGGACCAAACTAAAACTGCTGCTTGGGAAACACCGTCTGAACCGTCACCATTCCGAGTGCCAAGAGGAAGACCACCTTCGCGAACGATATCCAACCAGAATCCTTCTGCGGAACCCAATGCATATCCAAATTCTTTAACCAGAACATTCTTGAAACCTCCAGAATCTAAACCAACTTTCCCAGATGCTAGCAATTCGGCCCAAAACGGATTTGTATCTAATCAATTAAAAGATAGTTGCACGGAAGATAAATTACGAGACGGATTTTATGACAACAAGCAAGACATGTCCAATTCCAATCCGAATTCTTTAGCATGGACTGAAGAGGTGAAACAGGATTTCCATATGTCTGGTTTGGGTCATCATACTTTTCCTCAATACGGATATCCGACTTATCCGGTATTTGAAAAATCTTACGCAAACTCATGGGAAGGTTATAACTATGGTCATCATCAGTCGTATCAGCCTCCGGAACAATTCTACCAGCAACCAAAGCGCGAAGGTTGCTTCCACTCTTCTCAATATCCGTATCAGGGCCTGAATCCAACGTATCAAGGCTTGAATTCTACTTGGACGAGATGGGATACGCCACGATGGGATATTTACGGGCCACCACCTTATTTCCCGGTTCTACCAGAGCCTCCTCCGAAGGCAGAGCCACTCGGAGAAATAACAGATTATTCCGAGAACGAGGAATGCTTCAAGGATCCACAAATGGGTGGTGTCGCGATCGCTCTTAGTCATGGTAGCGTACTTTTCGAGTGCGCAAAACACGAGATGCACGCCACTACTGCATTAAGAAAGCCCAATCGACTCAATCCGACTAGGATTAGCTTGGTATTCTATCAACATCGCAATCTAAATAGACCCAGACATGGTTGGGATGAGTGGGAGGAAAAGATGCGACTGCGAAAATTGGGTATTACGACATCGACCAGCGGTTCATCCGTGTCAACCAACTCCTCGACTCCAACCACCGCGACAAGTCCCGGTAGTACGACGAACGAGAAAACGATGCCACTTCCACCACTTTCGCACATTCCAAATGTTCCTAGCTCACAGTTCATGATGAGATCACCTACTTATACCACGATGACTTGGACGACGCTCTTTCCGATGCACCCGTGCATGATAACTGGACCGTATCAAGAAGGCGGTGCAATTGGATGAGTCGAGGTCGGACGGTACAGCTTCGATCGTCGATGACCGAAGCTTGTATCGAGATATGCCATCACCAAAAATTAAATCGTCCGAGGGATCCGAGATGTAAGATCCTGAGGAAGAATCGCGACGAATCCGATCAAGGATGAAATAACGGGACGGCGATTTTACCATGAGAGGCTTTATATTGTTATTATCGTTATAGTTAGTTATTCCGAAAAACGAGAAACACACACTTTGCACTGCCATTTTTCTATTTCGAGTTTTACGCAAGATTTAAACATAGCAACAAAAACGTGCTTGAAGAAAGTCTCGCCGGGTGTGATCGCATCACCCTTCGTCGGGGCTCGCGTTTTATACTGACTTTTTACTGAGTTGAACTCGAAAAGAAGTTCTCGGTAATCGAGGCTACAAAATCGAGACAATGATGATTGATCGAGGCTATTGACGTATCAGGAAAGCTGCGCCTTGCGAAGACTTTGATACGAACATTTTCGTATTCTCTGACCCTGTACACTTTAAGTAATATCGCTACATATAACGATTTCGTGTTGGTAGAATTGTAATCTTACTAGCTAGTCGAAGTCTAGATGATGAATCACGCGATGTCACACGTACACATAAAAGCACACATTAAACGTACATGCACACTCCAAGGTATCCAAGGAAAACTTGCACGACGTGATCTCAGAATTATCGCACCTTTCCAAGACTTCGTGAAAAAAATAGAAGAAAAAAAATCGAACAACTGCATACTGGGCTATGTAAGCACCCGTATAGATGTATACCGATTATTCGAATTAAGTACAATAGAAGCCTTAGGCGTGATGTCATTTTATACTTACATTTTTTATATATTATATAATTATATAATTATTTATATATCTCATATATAATGTCGTTTAATTAATATTATATCTCATAATGTTTTAATTAAATTAGTGTCATAATATTTTATCAATCAACGACGATATTTCTGATATCGATAATGCTCTAATTAAAATTCGAATCCGACGCTTTCGAGTTGTAATAAATCTTCTTTTCGAATCTATCGAAGTCAAGAGGAAGGGGGCCGATAGTTTCGAGAACGCTTTTTTTTTTTTTTTTTTTTTGTATTCGTTAGTCGAACAATTTTTCGCCAAGGTCAAAGCACAATCCTAAAGACGACGACACACGACACAATGATCTCAAATCTTTAAATTAATTAAATGATATGTAATGTATATCTCTGATTTCTAGCCTTTGTATATTTCGCTTCTTATTCTCGTATTTATTTACGTGTTTGTACTCATAGCTAAGTACTAAGTACAGTTAATTCAAGTGGCATGCGATATAATACTAACCACGCGTCCTTCGGGTCGGCTGAGTACAAAGCATTTATCTAACAATCACATGACGTGTAGGTAGGGGTGTATCTAATGGTCGGCGGTATGTGCTGGATACGCCAGGTGTTGTCTTCGTCAACTTGACGTTCTTCCCTTACTACTTATTCCACCTCGAGATCTTTTCTATTCAAACCGGCGAAAAATTACACTTAGTCAGTAAAGTGTAACTTTACGCTGGCTTGTCGTTCGCAGTAAAATTTATTCAAGAAAATTTAATAAATGTATCAGGATGATGACGGTGCAGTTAATTTTTCGTATTCAAAAGATTAATTCAATTCAATTCAAAAGATTAATAGTTTTTCAATATATTTGATGTCTTATTTACGACAAAAGAGATAAAAATGGCGAGAAATTGATTCATTGATTCATCGAAAAGGAATTCGATCGAGTTTTCCGAGATTTTTGGGCGTTGTTATTGAAAATAAGCAAAAAGATTTGATTTGTGATTTTATAGTCATCTTCTTTATTGTCCTCAATTTTATTTGTATATATTAATCGTTTTTTAATCTAAGCCTGTTGCGCACGACAAAATTAAGACCAAGGCGAAAGGTTTGCTGATGATTCTTCGAGATCCAGGTTCTGGATCCGGTTACGGTTTATAGTGATATACGGCTAGCTTTTTAAAACACCTATTGTCATAAAGAATTGTTTGAATATCGGTGGGATTGTTGTCTCTTTACCTCCAGCAGCAAACTAAAATAAATTTTTATACTGCCGCGATTAGACTTCCCGCTGCTTGTGATTAATGTGGCGAAAGCAAATCGCCTTAATATAACAGTCGTATTGAGAAATATAATGTAAGCATATCCAGGCTCTTTCGCTTCCGAGATAGAAATTTTCAGATCTTCAGATCTAATCTCCCGTTATGTTCTCTAAATTGTCGATATTTCTATATTCCCTTTCTATATTCCCGTTAACTGATCTCTAATAGTCTTGACGATGTCTCTTTTATGTCTTTCTCGTTTGACGATGGCTTTTATGCTTTCCATATTTTTATGCTATTGAAACTTGAATCTTTTTCAGAAGAAGAACAGATGTGCAAAAGGACTCCCTTTCGTTTATCATATCCTTTGTCGAGAGTCTGGAATGTCGCGTGGGGATACTTTGCATACCACCGAGCCAAGAGCGTGAAAGATTGATCCTTGAGTAAGGATCGGGTCGATAAATAAAATGGTGAAACTTTCCAAGAAGCAGTTTTCGCTACTGGATAATTCATCGAGTACGTTCAGCGACGGCAGAGTTGCAACGTAGCTACGTAATAAGCTACCCTGTCGCGGAAGGATCGACCAGGGAAAAGTACGCTCGAAACGCTACGAGCGGCGAAACGTTCAGCAGGATTAGTAGCCGAGAAGCTCCACTTATTTATTTATTTACGCTACGACGACGTCTGTTCGCGACATCCCTTAAATAGGCGTAGCACGATTTTTAAGGCGCAAAATTTTGTATTTTAGCTCATAACGAGGAGTAATTCGGAGGCGGGCTTTTGATTTTAGGCTCGCGTTCACCGAGTCGAGTCCTACCCTTTCCTTTTGCATTTGCGTCCACAAGTCGGTGGAATGAAAAAAGAAAGAAGCAAGACGCGACCAACCCTCGCCTACTGGAGTATTATAGGAATCATTAATATATTATCATTCATTAGTTATCGCATGTAATAGTAATAGTGATAATAATAGTAATAGTAATATCGGCAACAGTAATAACTAGTAATATAATCTAATTTAATGTATATTATATATTTATTAATTAAGTTTGAGAACACATGTGGTGTACCGTTGTACCGTTTTTTTCTATTTTCGACGAGCTGGCGGCTCGACTTTAGGTTGAGATTGTCTGACTTTTCCCGTGCACCGGTCGATCGATGTTTTTTTCTTATTAACACGAAAGAATTCCAATATCGTCACGTCGATTTTGCTCGAATTGCTCGAAACGGCCTCACAAATTTCAATCGGCGGGGATAAAAAAAAGTAATTAATCGATCTATCCCTCCTTTTTTTTTTTTTTATTTTTTATTTTCTGTCGCGTCGTCTCGCTTTGTGCGGTTCGCGGTTTCACTCGGAGTTTTAAAAAGAAAAAAAGAAAAGGAAATAAAAGGGGAATCTTCGCGGTCGCGATCGAGTGAGCGATTCGTTAAGGAAAATCATGCTCCCCGACGGGGACGTGCGGGAATGTCGCGATGCGTCTCATATTTAAAAATTCAACCAAGTCGCTAAGTCCATCCCCTCTAAAGGAAGATAAAGAACGATGGAAATAACGCGTCTCTGTTCTCGCTAAGCTGAGTTCGCCACTAGCTTCTTCTCTTCACGTGATAGAAATGCGTATATACGGTAACGGCAAACGGGAACAATTTTTTTCAAGCGCGAACACTCGTTTTCTTTCGCTTCGCACGCATACACCGATCCATCTTCTAGATAACAACAAAGGCGGCAATGAGAGTACAATGTAGAATAGGCATCGGGCCCCCGATGGCTTTTTCTCTTCTTTCCTTTTTTTTTTTCTCTCTTATTACGCGGTAAGATGCTATCCTCCACTTCGTATTCCGCAGAAATGACAATACAATAAGCGCCGATATCTAGTATCGAGTTTCAATTCGAGTGGGAGCGTTTTTTTTTCGGAGCCAGCGGGTGTCGCGGGACCTTGGGAGGGTGCCACCCACCCTCTCCCCCTTCCGGTTTCACGTCGCAACTTGGATCGTGTTCTCGAAATTGCGACGAGGAAAACTACGAACGAGTTCTCGCGACGCCCGATGCACCCCGCGCGCGACCGCGAAAGGAAAATCAAAATTCCACGTCGACTTCGGAAAACAAATGTACATTTATTGTTATAGCCACGTAACGAAACACATCTCGAAACACCATTTGTACTTGATAACTTCCAGCCGTTCTAACAAAGTATACCGAGAAAAATCGTTGTTCTTGCTGAGAAACAGACAAAAGAAAAGAAACTTTTTTAGAAACTCGGAAATTATACAGTTCGACGATGCCAAAATAGTATTAAACGATTATAAGAGGGGCGTTTGTAATAACAATAATCGATGTTCACGGAGGACGAAGTAACGGATTGTCCGAAGTACAGGTTGATATCCGCAACGACAGTTCGGACGCGGTTTTATATCTCGATTGCTGATGCAAATCTGAAGTTAAAAATGAAGCTAAAAGCGTTTCCCAGATATAAAATTAATATTCTTGATAAAAAAAAAAAGTTTCGCTCAATAAAAACGGCAGGTCGAGACACTTGGACGAGATTCTTCGGGACGGCGAATCGTTGCGTAGATCCCTGTATAAGGAAGAAAAAGAAATCCGAAATCTGATCAACAGAAGGATTAGCAAAAAAGAGGGGGGAGGGAGGGGGGTGAGAGGGGGTTACGATCGAGGGTAGAACGACGGCGGGTTAAAGAAAGAAATAAACGTTGAAGAGTGTATTTTTTCTTCCAATGCCAAAAAGATGCCATTTTGTTTTGTACGAAAAAACCAGCGAGAAAATCCAGAAAAAAAGAGAGCGAAAGAGAGAGAGAGAGAGAGGAACGGACGAAAGAGAGAGAGGTGCGAGAGCAATTTTTTAAATAGTTTGTAGCATGCGTATGGATGTGTAATCATAAAGAAATATAAAAAAAAAAAAAAGAAAATAAAGCGAAGTGCGAAGCGGCCAAGTCGATGTGTATGTCCTGCGTGATCGGCTTACGCACCTTATCGTCATCATTGATTCGATTGATGGTTCGACGAGTAAACGGGGCGAGACGCCGTTTACTCAAATTGCAATCGTTTTCCTCAATCGTGCGAATTTCAACGGACGGGACTTAGCGACCGTTCGTTAACAGATCCGGACGGCTGCTTGCACCAACATCACCCGTTTGATCATCACCCGATTGAACTTGAATAGCTTCTTCTTCTTCTTCTTCTTCTTCTTCACCTTTGTGGATTATGGATATCGTTCGGTAGAAAAAAAGCGAAAGTGTCTGGAAAGAAAGAAAAAAATGGCGGTACCGGTCGAGATTTAATATTAAACCGGTTTTGTTGGTGGAATTCAGGCTGGATCTGGGAATACATGCGGAGCCGTGAGGCGTGGCGTTACGTATACACCGACCGCGTATATGTGTATATATATTTTTGGATAAAGCCACGAGAAGAAATTTTAAATCGAAATTCGGGCGGGAACGAGCGAGAAACGTGATTATATCTCTCGGCGGACTTGCAGCTTCTCGCAAAATTGGCGAGACATTCTTCCTGAGAGCAAAAAATAGAGAGAGAGGGAGAGAGAGAGAGAGACCGATAGAGTGAGAGAATGAGAGAGTGAAAGAGAGAGTAAAAGAGCAATCGAGAGAACTTTCACGTACGTCGCTTCCCCCCCAAATGTATTTATGAATATTTATTTACGCGAAGAATGGAAGAAAATTTAATATATTGATGATTAAAGAGGCGATCGTAAGGTATAAGTGTAAGTTTTCTAAGAGCCATAAAACATTTGTAAAGCACTTTTGCGCGCGTCAGTCGCGGCACAAGTTCGGAATGTAGAAGACAGCGAAAGCAATGGTATAAAAAAAGAAAAAAAATTTCGTGAGTACGAGAAAGATAAAACGGGGAGTACGAGAAAGATAAAACGGGGAACGATTCAATAATAAATTTCGTTCAGGATACGCGGACGTGTCCACTTAAGATTGAAGTATGCTTAGAGTACGGTAGTGAGTATAATGATATACATAAGTAATAAAATAAAAATGATTTTAGCTATCGATGATTATTATCAATGTAAGAATACATTTAGACAAAGATATGTGGTAAGACAGATGTAATTGTCCTTTGTGAATATACATAAGAGAGAAATGAAAAATACAAAAAACTTTTATGAGTACAATTGCGTTATCTTTATTCTCAATGTAATTAAAATTCTCCCGTAACAAATTTGAATAAACTATAACGGACCGTTATGTAATACTATATTTAAAACATTTAATAACTACTATAAAATTATAAAAATATTAAATGTAACACGTAAATATATCAAAAGTCAATAAATAAGATTTTCATTTTTTATTAAGTAATTCTATATAATACACTTAACGATTAATTCAGTTTTCCTTCCCAGTCAAATGGTGACCTTGGTTGCGAAATAGTCTCCTTCTTAATATTCTCTTTCATTTCAAAAATTATATGCCTGATGGCTGGTATCCAATAACGGCAAACTTGTCCATATCGCGTCACAAGATGAGTTTGAATTCGGTCCGCTTTTTCCAAATCTTTATTTATCAATGCTAAAAATAAATATATTTTCATATGTCAGATGGACATGTATATGCATATATTTGTATAAATAAAATTATATATTTCACACTATTGATGAGTCTCTATGAATAGCGAACTGTGAATCATGAAATATAAATAATAAATAAATCATACATAGTCTGACTAGTTTTAGAATTTATTATTCTGAATATTGTCAATTCTCAAATTTCTTAGGAACCTTTCGAGGAATCTTTAAATCTGTGTGGAGACTGATTCTTTTTTCTTAGAAAGAAACAAAGACACTTTGAAATTTTTTTAAGTGGATGTCTATGTGAATCAATTGTTTTTTATAAAGTTAATCTATATCAAAAAACAGGTAACTTTTTTATCTGAAACATTTTTTCTTCATACCATTTCTTCAAAAGTTACGAGCATCTAAATTTTGGATTAAAAGAATTTGATTAAATTGGAATATTAGAAATTTATTGGATCAAAGAATGACAAAAAATGATAAAAAATCTTATTAGTTCATGTTCCATTATGCTTATAAACGAACTTATAACTAGATACAAGAAATTTAAAGAAATTAGAATTAAACAAGAAAATTGTTATTGACAAACTATTATTACAAATATAGTTAATAATATATGCAAAGATTATTGTTACCTCTTGACATATTCAAAATAAGTTTCTGTACTTTATCATCTATGTTGTCTGCACGCCAATCAGAAGCCATATTATCTAGCCGTTTTCGTATCTCTTTATCCTTAGTCTTTTCCATATTTTGCAGTGTTATCATAGTTATCAGATTTGTCAAGACCTCTTTCAAAGCATCATCTTTATTAAAATCTGGTATCGATGTATCTTCTGAAAGGTCTTTATCCATAGGAGCCAGAAGAGGCTTATGAGGTGCTGTGGAAATTGTACATGGAATGGGTAACGTTTCTGTTGAAGGTGGCAAATGGCTAGTCTTCACTTGTTCTGGAGAAGACACTTGTTCTGGAAATAACGGAAACGATACTCTTTTGTTCAAGAGTCTCCTGGTAGACGTCCCAGATGAATTATGCTGCGAGGACAATGCCCAATCTGGTGGATCGTTCCATCCAGGATCATGAGTAGGCGGTAATGAGTTTTGAGTAGAAACTGTATTGCTCGACGTGGACCAGAACGAGGCACTGGATGAGGCACTAGACGAGATATTGGATGAGTCAGACGTTCGTTCTGTTTCCATGTTTATAGGTTAAGGTCATTCAAACATCTGCAAAAGGAAAAGATCGAATTTTACGCAAATCACTTTCACCTCGGCGTATGTACGGAATAACATTACAAGTGGGATTCTATATTGTCGATCATTTCAAGATGCACATCTCGTTCGCCAAACATTAATTAGATCGAGGACACCAAGACTCGGTCTCCCCTCAATTCCAGGAACGACTATATGGTTCCTTTTCATGGTTGCCACCTTTCCGATTGTCAACTGGAGACTTCGACTTTTAGTATTTTTTTGGAATCTCTAGCAGAAAGGTTATTTTTAATGACTTTTTTAGGCATAATATAATAAAAATTAGAATGTAAATATACTGAATACATCAATAAAGCTGATCTTTGTTAGAGTGTGAAAGCTAGACAGTTCCTTTTATAAGAGATGATTGGATCTTACCATCTATTATCTATATATATCTTATCATCATTATCTCATCTTGTTTTTTTTAGCTGAACTTCTTGCTCGTTTTCTTTCCTCTTTATCTCTCTCTCTACGTTGGAGAAAAAAAGAAAAGAAATAAACGGTACAAAAAGTTCAGCTAAAAAGAATAGACCTTATGAGTAACTTAATCAACCGATTAAATTTACAAATTATCAAAATTTAAAACCAATCACTCTTAATCTAATTTTTTAATTATTTTAAATTAAAGGTGTTATTTAATTATTATTAAAATATATTTATAAGATTATTTAATAAATAAATCGTAATTTGCTGCAAATAGACAAAAAGAATAATACATATGATCAATTTTAGCAAATATTGCAATTATTGCAGTTATTAAATTTAATCAATTGATTAAATTAATCGTAAGTTGTGAGACCGGCTCTTAAGGTACTTTCCAACAAGAAAGAAGTTGCGTTTACGAAACTCGTTATCAGCGCTATTTGTTATTAGTATTGTCGAGGAGCTAATGGATAGCACTAATCAAACATTATCACGACATTATTGTCGGTAGCATTTTACATCATAACTTCGCTGTATATCAATGTTGTCACTTTCAAAGTAGTATTGATAACATTAATGATTTGTTAGAAACCTTTAGTGGAATGGACATATCTTTTCTCGTCTTGTGAACATTTTTGAATTGCCGGTTACGCCTGTATTTTTCCTCTGGAATAAGACAGGTATCAATAAAATGAAAGAAAAAGAAAATAGCGTTAGCGTTTGCGAGTTCTACAAAGCGGTAGCAAGCGATAGTATTATCTTAGCTCCAGCTAAACAGAGTAGCGCTATTTTAGATTTATAAACAGAGTGAATGTTAATAACGCTGATAACGCGGTAATAAAAGTTCCCCGATAATCGATAGCATTTATATAAATCCAGTTATATCATCATTTAGTTCTTGTTTAGCATTCGATAAAAAAACAAGGAAAAAAAAACAAAGAAGTATGACTAGACTATGACTTGTATCTAGCTGTTACTGGAAAACATCTATAAATAATAAAGCATACCGTTTAATAAATAATGTTAATGAATATAATACATGTATATGCATAAATCCTCCGAAATTGCCTTTACGTTTACGACGATGTTGCGAAGGCTTCGCATATTGTAATTTGAATCTTTATTGCCGTTGCTGCTGCTGCTAACGCGATGTAACGACGAATTCTGAATCACGTTCGAGTTGCACGACAGTTTTCGAGAACTTGGAATACTTGCGTCACACAGTCATTGCTCAACAACACGTCCACAATTGTTGGCCTTCAAAAAAAGAAATCAAGAAATATCTTATTGTTTTTTTTTAATCGAGAATATGAAGCCTTTCACGTCGCTCATTTCACAAATCGTATACACAAGTCGTAACAAGTCGATATTTCTTTTTTTTTTCTTCTTTTTTTATAGGAAAGTAAAAGAAAATTTAATAGCACATATATAGAGGTTCAAAAGTACTAGAGGTTCAAAAGTATTAGAAAAAAAAACGAATAAAACTTGATTCTGATAATAAGAAAGATATAATGATAAATATACAATGGAAAGCAGTTATTTTTATTTTCTTTTTTTTTGTATCTAAAAAGCAAGTTCTTAAACACAACTTTTTGACACATATAAATTATGCTTATTGTTGAGAGTTAACCGATATAATCTATTCCTAGATGACATGCAGAATTTGTAGCTGACAAGTATTTTCGAACTTTTGTAGACACTTTTAATTAAAATTTATGTCTAAAAGCAGACGGATACATATTTTTATCATGTTCAATCACACGACGAGTAGTTCTTTTTTCCCGAATTAACGTTATCTATTTCTCAAAAGTTATATAAAGGTTGCTTTAATTATAAAAGTATTCACTGCGAGCATTACTTATACGACGCAAGATCATTCGGGGTCATCATTAATATTTATGCTACGGCACAATAGATCCAAGTCGAAGCTTCGTGGCAATAATTGTGCGCCATTGTATTTATTGGTATAAGCCCGTCGGGGGCTTAGTATATCTCTAGTATAGATCTTTCTAAACTTCGAACCTCGCTTGTGAAATCCGAGGCTTGCGGTTCGCGAATTTACAGCTTAAATTTCTCTTCGAAAATGTTCCCTCGAAAAGCTAAAGATCGTGAAATTGATGAGACTGTCCGATCCTCAGATATCCAGTTGTAAAGCTCCCGTATTGTATAACGTGTTCGCGTCTTCACACAAGCAAATTGACTTCCTTTGAATCGCCATCAATCCGTGTCCGCGAAAATTAATGCCTGGACTGGAATCGAGGACGCCTCATCCAGGATCTTCAAACATGGTAAGCCTCTCGTACGATCAGTCACGCTCCGGCATAACATCCGTGGTCACGTATCATGCGAGTTCATCCACTGTGCGTTAATACACGATTCGCTGATGAAGACTAATGCGCTAAATATCGTGGAAACTATATTATAAACTATATTATAAATATGTTGGAAACTATATAAGTGCTCGCTGGTCTTGATGCCCCTCCGCTCTCCCCCCCCTCCCCCCCCCGTTGGCCGAAGTGACAAATCTTAATCTTTTGCGTGCGTTTAACGTATTCGCCTTTCTTATACTTTTCTCAGCCGCCAATTTATTCATCTTCTTGAAATCTGACGTTATTCCTCGCCGTCGGAATTTTATATTGTCGCCGCTTCAACAAATTTAGAATTTGAAATTGGCGAAACACGTTTTCATTTTGTCCGAGAAATATTTCGAAAATAAATATTTAATAAAATATTTCTTACGGATAAGCAAAAAACTTGCGTTATGTGAGTCGTAAAAATATCCACGCTTAGATGAACAATATTTTGGAAATGCAAAATATAAAGTATTGACGTCACGGATGGCATTTCCAAGAATGGCGCAGTGACAGCCATTGTAAATAGTACGATCGACGGAACAGAACGATTCAGAAGAAGAAAAATAATTCAACCATCGCAGCGAAAGTGTTATCGTATATTTGATATAGAAGAAGATTCCATGGTAGTAAATGTTTGATAACTCAGTAAAAATATCACAGTAAACAAAATTAGAAAGAGATATAAATGGAAATAGAATAGAAAAAAAATAAAAAAAGGGAAAAACTAAATCTCAGTACCGTAGAGAAGACCAATACAATTTTACGAGTCAAAAAAAGTTCCTATGAAAAAAACAATACGATTCGATTTGTCCAAACTTTGGATTCATTTTTGTTCCATTGTAGTCTTTGAAATTATTTCACGCATCGCACGTGAAAAAATAGCAAAATCATCGCATCTAGATAATTATCTTGTTTTCGGTCGGTCAGTTCTATCTAACCTTTGATATTATATAAATATATACATAAACATGATGAATTTATAATTTATTAGAATATAGAAGATTGTAAATAAGATTGAAATACTATGTCATATAATTATTTGTTTTTATAAGACGTGAACTTTACCTTATGCAAAGATTCGATGCTAATGTTCTTCCGATGAGATTCCCGATGTAATAAATAATAAATAAAAAGTTATATATACTTCATAATAAGGCGTGACACGTGTATTTCACAAGGCATAATTTACTTCTGTGAGGCGAAGTTATAAAAAAGTTGCGGTATGCATCAGATACTAGAGGCGTCGTTATAGAACTCGACCAGTTCGTTCAAGAAGATCGAAAGCTCTGAAAAAGTAAACTGCAGCATTGGAAGTTGGAATTTGAGTCACGTACTGTATCCAATTGTATCGAAGCTAGTATGCGAAGTCGCATACGTAACTCGTACTCTCAATGAGGAAGTGAAATGGCCCGCAATAAAGAGACTCACAGATCCCGATTTTCCACTTTCCAGATCGTTAACCACATATGGTAGGGCAGTGTGTGTGTGTGTGTGTGTGTGTGTGTGTGTGTGTGTGTGTGTGTGTGTGTGTGTGTGTGTGTGTGTGTGTGTGTGTGCAGCGTTGGATTAACTGAGAAGTAAAGAAAAAAAAAGCTACATCACTTATGTAAAGAGATTTGCTTTTTAAAGAGAATGCATTAAATAATTATAGAACATAGGCATCGATGGTGACTGACTCGCATTGATTTAAGATACATTGAATTGTTTTCAGATCATTTTTGTATTTATTTATCGGCCAATAAGCATTAAAATTTATTGCATTAAAATTTATTATAAAATTGCATAAATTCATTGCGTATACAAATTCTAATGATCGTCAAGAGATCTAATGAATTGTGAGATGAAGCTAATTTTTGTTATTATTATTGCATAAAATAATTTCTATGCTCACCTTGTTTTTGACAGAAGAACTCTTCAATTAATCAAATATTTCCGACATAATTCCGTGTAATATATTCGTTAGATGTTAATAACTTCATTCTCTTCCGCTAAGATTACATTTTTGCGTCAATATTTACAACATTTTTCTTTTTCAGGCTGAAGTGATATTGGACATTCCGACAGCTGCTGCGGAGGAATCTGATGTTTGCCGCATTGACATGCAAACAGCTGTTTCAGCTGTTTCCGAATTACGTGAGTATATCCTTCCTCTTGAATTTTAATTGGGCAATTAAAAAGAGAAGCTAGGAATTATATATAAAATAAAATTAAAAATTAAAATGAAGCTGTAATGAAGTTCTAAGGAAGTTGTACGTACAATTCTTGGGAAAATCAATGTAATTCAACGATATGTAGATATCATTCTCTCCCCATTAAAAACTTGTTTCTATAAAAAATTATTATGCGTGTTAATACACAGATTGCAACTGAGTATAGTACGTGAATATCAAGAGTCATAGATGTAACTTGCATGCATTTTCGACGAGTAAATACACAGGGTATATTGATCCAGAAAGAAACTTCACATTGTCTATTTGACCTTTTCAATCTTGATATGCATATGAAATCATTGTAACAGCTAAGTTTTGGTGCAGAGGTATTCGAGTCTCAGCAATTGAATTTTCTTCTAACTGTAGGCCAGCTCAATTTGATGGAAATCCTCTAACTACGTCTTTAGTTGCATAAGGACGATCTAAAAATAGACGAGACAATGATAAATCATTGAGGAATAGTGCATAATGACAAATAATTATTGCAGCACGTGGTAGCAATAATTGCCGAGAGCCATCGACGTTTTACTATTTGCGGCTAACAAGAGGTCTCTTATACATTATTATTTTCCGGTAGCAATTGCTGAGTAATTTATGGTACATCTGATCTGTTGACTTGTTGTATGTGCCGGCCATTTTCTAAGGCCAAATTCATTTGCACCTTCTCTTGCAAAGATGTTCGAACTTTAGAATCTCCTACAAATTTTCAATGGTCCTATTTTTTCCTATCCTATCCTTTCCTAATCCTATTTTTTTATTATGGATCTCAAGATCCACACAGCTTTAAGGTTCGACTTAAAATACTATTTTAAAGTCCACCTTATCCCCACCAACATATCTTTTGCATCGCCACTGGCCTTACCTTAGACATCAAAGATCCAGTCTCGAATCCGCCAACTTCGAGGGAACACTTAGTATTTCGAGCATATCGAGTGCGACGACAACTACAACAATAACAACAAATCACAATTAAATTCGTAAAATATACATAATATCACGAGGTATTATTTTTTTCTCTCTCGTGAAAGTTGCACGACATTATTGGAAATATTATTAAATAAAATAATAATAATAATAATAATAATTAGTACGCTCGCAATAAAAAAAAATATATTAATTATAGAAGAATATTCCGTGTGAAATGTCGAACAATTGTGTGGATACGCTCAAAGGAGAATGTGTAAAGATACAAGTGCAACCAACGCATAATTCTCATTCCAATGGTATGTTTCTTTCGTTATCTGCCGGAGTAATCGCTTCCACATTTATAAACTATTAATATCTTGGATTTTAATTGCAAATAGAAGCACGACGTATTTGATGCGTGACATGTATAGTGCTATAAAAACAGACATTATCTTTAATGCCGAGATTTTATTTTATTTAATAAGAACATCAAATCTTTTTGAAGGGATAACATTAAATAGAAACCCATTCTTCGCACAAATGTTATGTGCATTTTACTTTCCCTTCATTCGACGCTCAATTATTTAAATGTCAAATGTGCTGTTCTTATTTCCATGTTTACCGATATCTATTGATTTTAATTTTAATCTCAGTTTAATTCATGTTTTATTTTGTTTTAATTTTTAAAACTAGGAAATATAAAAAATAAAAATAAATAAAATAAATAAAATATAAAAAATAAAAGTATAGAAAATAAGTTCAACTGAGACTAAAGTTAATCTGCATTCGTAAGCAATCTGTATTAGTCGTCAAATGTTTGACTTTTCCGTACCATACATTATGATAAAGATATCAAACAGAAAATTTTCTCATAAAGTTTTATTCCATAAAAATATTTAGATATCATACGCAGTTGTAGAGCAACTTTGAATAATTAGATTAATTAGGACAGCCATACGTATCCAGCGCGAGTTTTGTCTTCTGATTCATGCGTATAATTTTAACGTTCATCCGTCATTTTTAAATTCCTCTTAGAAATTACCATCGAATTTTTTTCAGTGGAAAATATTACCTTGTTCTATCAAAAAGACTCCCCGGACAAGCGAAGCGAGAAAACAATAAAGCGGTCTTGTTAAAAACTCATCACAGAACCATCTCCGTCAGAGACATAAGAAAAAGACATTAAAAAGACATTAAAAATCGCTTAATAGCCTTGTTGTTGAAATAGGCGAATAGGTGAGGCAACGTGCGCTCTTTCATAAATGTGTAACGCCTAGCCGAGGAAAGAGATTTATTACAAATCGCAAAAGCGAACGGAGACTTCCGGGAGAAAGTAAAGCGCGTAACATCTACGGAACATTCCGCCGGGAAATGAGAAAATAGTGGTCCGTTTCCGAATCGTTCCACCCTGCGAATCTAACTTCCACCCTTCACTTTCGCCGCGATCCGCCGTTCGTTTTAGTCTCTGGACCAACTCGGACCTGCGCGCGTGTGGGAACTTGACAAGTAGCGCCTTCTAGTGGTAAGACCGCGCGATTAGTCCACACGCCGATACATGTGTTATCGCTAGACTGCGAAGTCGCTCTTCCTACACAAGCCAACGGGACAAAGTAATATTATTTTTTTTTTTTCCCACTTTGACCGTTTCTTTCGTCCTTCTCCCTCTTCACTCCCCGTCTTTGCCAGACAAAAATCGTCTTTCCCCCGCCTTCCAATTTTTTCGATGCGTCGAGAGATAACCAAAGACACCTTGATCTCTTACACCGCACTTTGAAGCTTAGTATTTAACACGTCGATCTCGAACGTACATCACTCACGAGGAATCCAGTCGCGTTCTGACGTCAATTCGACGGTCAGTTCATCAACGCCAAGCGAAGGATCCACAAGTGTCCGCGATAATGGGTAAGAATGAATCCTGCCTCCCGACACTCCGTTATTCGTTTCCGCGTTCAGCGAGAATGATCAGTTCTTATTGCCTTAATCTTTCTCTCCATTTGAAAATCGTCGATGACGCGGTTCGCCCGAGATCGTTTTATCGAACTCCGCACGATCATCCAATGGCGTCAACATCTGTGAAATTTATACGACATTCCGCGTCTCTGACGAGCACTATTCATCTCTATGTAAACTAACTTTAATCTCGGTTTAAATCCACTCTTTAGCTTTCTCTCTAATTTTTCAAATTTGAAAAAGAAGAAAAGCAAATGAAGTTTCTAATCGAGAACACAATGTACTCGATGCTCCATGCCGAAAATGATGTTCTTGATGCGAGATTAGGATGACGTTCCGATATTCATTGTGTGCTAAAGATATATAATTCCTGTCACATATATTATAAATTTCTAGGACTGGAATCTGAGAAGCCTGCGTATTCTTTCTTACTTGAGATGTTGAAACTCGAATTTATCATTGTGTTATCGCGATGAATAATCGTTGAATGGAATAATCTGTAGCTGAACAGTTATGGAAGAAAATAGGATAAAACTTGTTGCGTAATAATTCATGATATGTTTAATTTATGCCACGTGATATTCATTATTTCTTACATGCTTGCTTATCGACAAAATTGTAACTTGTGCGATACGTGCTCACGTGCTATGTACGTGACGTTATCACATCATAACAAAACACGTTTTTAAGACGAGGTCGAGTCGATTTTGCATTTCTATGATTGATTTCGATTTTGTATGTCGTAATGCATTTCGTTGTGCATTTCGTCTTTATTCTCTTCGTTTTTGTTTCTTCTCGATGGGAAAATTTCGACGCTAAAAATGGATTAACGTCTTCCCCGAAAATGTTACATTAATTAACATTAATTAATTCGAATGAGATGAACGATGATTCTCACAAAGTAAGTTTCTCGATTTTACATAGAAACTAGTTTTTAACAGGATTATTTCGTAAGATTATCTTAAGATTATAAGTATATCGTCGAAAATAAAATTTGTTTTATCTCTACACTTGTTTTATCTGTTACACGAATTTGATATTAAATATCTTCTACAATTGTAAGTCATTTTATCAAATTTTTACTTAAGCAAGTATTTATTATCTGAGAAATTAAAAATTTTTATTTTTCACACACACACACACATACACACACACACGCGCGCGCGCGCGCGCGCGCACACACGCGCGCACACACACACACACACACACACACACACAATTATTCTTTGCTTATTGGGAATGATTGTCACAGATATTACAATATTATACAATATCGATAGAAGATTGATAGAAGATTTTCAATATTTGAATCTGCGTTTAATATTTTACTTGAATAAAAATAAATGTGAATTCCAAGATTGTTAAAATGATTTCTTCGCTTATTGTTTTTATTCTTTCTTCACGTGTGATTTATCTCTTCATTTATACGAAGCGAACGAATACATAAAATTTCATTTTTATTTAATAAGAAAATCTTTTGTTATTATAAACATTTTAAATGATGACATCTAAATGTCAATACAATTTTGAAAATCTTTAATAGAATAATGAAGTGCGTCTCGCACGCGTCTCCTTCTGATTCACGTTCGATAATTTAGAGACTTCGAATGTGCATTAATTCTAATGTTATCTTCATTTGAAAATTACATTTCAGAAAATAAAAAAAAAAACACTCTACGCCGCAGGAAATCCTATTACGCAATTCAAATGCCAACTCCAAAACACCCTGTATTTGGATTACTTGTTGATTTCTTATGTTGTAATACAGACGTGAAGGTTAACTCGTGACGTGCAAATCGGTTTAATTTACATAATTCTTTTTATGTAAATTAAGAGTGGATAATTTTAACCTCCCTGGATATCCTGTGTCGTAATGAGTAGCTGAAAAGTTTTGCGCGAATATTTATTTGAAATTATATATTTTGTTTCAGCGCAAACGTATGAGAAACCAGCACCTATAGATTATGTTGAAGTAAGCAAATTGATTGATGTTTATAAAAATTGTTTTTCTTGTATTAATGTTGTTATATCTTGTCATATCTTCTTCTTGAACATACGCTAAATAAATTAGAATCTTTGTTATTATGTAAAAAAAAGTATAATATAATTCGGGTCTCAACATCTTACTTATCGAAGAATCATTACAGCTAGTTCAACACTCACGGGATGCATTTAACAGTGGCAAAACAAGACCGATAGAATGGAGAATCAAACAATTGAAACAAATCTTACGTATGCTATCAGAATGCACCTCAGAGATAATAGCAGCATTGGCATCAGATTTGCATAGAGTATGATTACAATGATTGCAATAATCATTTCATTATGAGTCTAATGCATATTAGTCCAATACATTATTTTCTTTTAACAATGAGCAATTAATTTTTTTAGTGCAAATTTGAAACGTGCGCATTGGAAATTGATTATACAATTCAAGAGATTAACTATGTTCTCATGAATATTAAGCAATGGGCAGCAACAGAGAAGGTAGTTATCTGAGCGCGATTTTTTGTTACATAAGAATGAATCTCGATTTTACTTCTGTTCAACAAGCAGTTTTATTAGCATAAAGAAAATTTGAAATTTTACAATACTTTAGCCAACCAAGTCATTGGCGAACTTTTTCGACAAAGTAGAAATCCGGAAGGATCCTTATGGAGTTGTATTAATTATGGGTGCGTGGAATTATCCTCTTCAATTGAATATATTACCTATGATCGGCGCTATCGCAGCTGGAAACTGCGTGATTGTGAAACCTTCCGAGATTGCAGGGGCAACAGCGAAGTTCTTGTACGAGACCATTCCGAAATATTTAGACACGGTGAGGTGATACTATTTATATAATTTTTTCCTAAAATTTGTGAATCAAGATATTATTCTTTGTGCAATTCTCGGAAATTCTAAAAAAGGCTAATATATATTTACTCGATCATGAATTGCACTTATGATATTATTAGATGTTTCTAGAAAATTATACGTTATTCGCTTAAATATGCTAATATCGCTGGATATCATAAATATATACAGAAATAGGATATACAGGATCATATTTTATAACTTTACAATATTGATAATTTTAAGTCCTCATATTTTACAAGTATTTGTAATTTAAAAATATATTTTACAAGTTACTGTTTTACAAACTTTCTTCTGAAATAAAATGCTACAAAGATTATTATTTAATTGTTCGAAAATTTTCACTGTAGCAATTTGATTCGTAAATTTTGGAATATTATGTAAATAGATTATTCTATTATATTATTATTTTTATTTTTTAAATTAAAGAAAGTGGACCATCAAATTGAAATTGAAATTGAAATTGATTGAAATTGAGGCTTGAATTCTATTGAGAGAATTGAATTCTTTTATAAATCTTTTATAAAAGAATTCAATTCTCTCAATAGAATTCAAGCCTTTTCTTTCTTTTTATTCTGTTGTATAATGATGACTCATAGAAATTTGTTCAAGAATACAAAAGCTACTTTGTATTTCTTTTTCTTTCCTCTAGTTAATTACAGTTAATATATTAATTTGAAAAAGATTGCTACTTTTATTCTGCGATTTGTCCATATTATTAATAAATTAAAATTACCTCTATGTTTTTAACACTGGTAGTTTTTATGTGTTATGATATATATTTTTTCATGATTGCAATGAAATTCCGAGTTATTAAATTTGATCTCTATTTTTTTGTCTTATTGTCTTTCTTTTTTAGTTTAAAAAAATAAAAGAATCACTTATATCATGTGATTCTGTACATCGATATCTTGCTCATTAACAAGACTAATAATTTAACTGATCATGTTCTCTTTGAACAGGACTGTTGTCGTGTAATAATGGGAGGAATCTCAGAAACGACAGAGCTACTTAAGCAACGTTTTGATTATATTTTTTATACTGGATCTTCCGCTATTGGAAAAATCGTACGGAAAGCTGCTAATGAATTTCTTACTCCTGTTACATTAGAGCTGGGTGGAAAGAGGTAAGCGATATATTAGAAAAAATTAGATATATATACAAAATGTGATTTTAATTATATTACTTGGAAACTTTTATATTGCATGGAATTGCGTTTAAATAATGACGATTTGTGCAGCCCCGTGTATCTAGATAATACAGTGGATATAACAATGGCAACAAAACGCATTTTATGGGGTAAATGCATCAATGTCGGTCAAACTTGTATTGCGCCCGATTATTTGTTATGTACACCCGAGGTACAGAATAAATTTGTCGAGGAAGCTAAGAAGATTCTACAGGAATTCTATGGAGATAATCCGCGAGAAAGTCCTGATTTGGCACGTATTATTACGGACAAACATTATCAGTAAGTTCGATGCATACTGCAACGTTTGCAATTTTAATTATTTTAAAATAATTTGATCACATACGACAACATTAACTATTTAGGCGGCTCGTCAATTACTTGAGCGATAAAAGTAAAATTGCTGTTGGTGGTAATGTAAATCCCGTAGAAAAGTTCATCTCGCCTACGATACTCGTTGATGTCAAACCAACGGATCCCATTATGCAGGATGAGATATTTGGACCAATATTGCCTATAATAAACGTTAATAATGCTTATGAAGCAATTAAATTCATCAACAGTCGGTACGTTATTTAATTGCAATGATCATAAGTACAGAATGTATGAGTAACAATTAGATCCCTTCTAAAGTATCGTGTTTTTTTTTATTTGCTTCTTAGTGGAATCATTTAATTAGTCGAACTTTTAAAATCTAAATTTTTTATTCAATAAAAAATTTGGAGAATTTTATTCCATACATTAAATATAATTGGAAAAAGAGAAAAACTGCCGTGGAATAAACTTTTATGTTCATCTTTCATACACTCATATTTCACATTGACGATTTTTTTTTGCGCGAGGGAGCATGAAGGGGCGTGAAGTAATTAGTTTTTCGCAATGTAGTGAAAATCCACTTGTACTGTACATATTTTCTACGAGCAAGAGGGTACAAGATCTAATTATAGACCAAGTCAACAGTGGAGCCGTGTGTGTCAACGACACGATATTACAATATATTGGTGAGTTCGGGTTTTAGGTGACGATAATTTTTCTTTTTATTTTATTTCGGCCTAGTTTTATTTATTATTTAAGAATTTCGGTGAAAGTAAGAGCTTGTTATAAGGACTAATAAATTTCTTCCCATCGTATTTTTCAGTATTATTTTGTTTTTATATTTGTGATGTTATTATTAGTTACATCAAAATAAAAAAGTTTTCTATTAGAAGAAAATGTAAAGATTATAGATATGATATATGAATTGATCAAATTATTTATGGGAGAGGATTTTCTTTTATTAGGATGGAGGATATTTTTCTTTTAGGATGGACATGTTCATTTTTCTGGTTAAAACAAGTAATATGTTGCATGTTCTCTTTTGGTTTAGGTGATTACTGCTGAAGAAGAATTCTTTTACTATGTCTTTCTTTTATGGGATAAGATAGGTTTTCTAGTTGTGTATATATATATATATATATAAATTTTTTATTTTGTATTTACACAACGAGGTTTCGGATTTCGTTCTATCAAATTGCTATTTAAATAATGGAATGAACCTGAAAATGGTGGTGGTTATATTATAGAATTAAATATCTATGAATAAGTTGCTAACATGAAATTGATATTCGGAAGAAAAGTTGGGCTCATATATTATTAATGATGTACAAATTTGATGATATACAATGTATTAGAGTAATCATACGAAACGCACTCACGCGAGCAAACACATACATACGTATTCATATCCATATGCATACATATACATGCACACATATACATATACATATATGGCGCATATGTGCACCTGCATATTTATGCGCTCAATACATTTCACAAAAAATAATACTGACATTTTTACATTAATATTTGACATACAGGGAGAAGCCATTAGCTTTGTATATATTTAGCCAGAAAGAAGAAACTGTATCATTGATCATTAATAATACGTCTAGTGGGGCTGTACTTGTCAATGATACGGTATTACATGCAACAGGTAGTTTTTCTTACAACAATGTAAAATGGTTTGTTATAAATTGTTGTAAATATTTTGGTTTCTTTTTTTTCAAAAGACATTATTTTTATCGTTTTACATTATAGTAAATGCATTGTGATTCTTTAATCGTGTTGCAATATAATGAACATTAATAAGCATGCTGCGAAAATATACGCTTTCTATTTTTATTTTATCGCTTAATGATGTTACATTTTGCATGTACTGCCTTTTTATTAATCATAAAAATACTTAATAAGTAACAATGAAAATCGAATATTTATTCGTGAATGAATGTTGAGGATATGGTACATATATATATATATATATATATATATATATATATATATATATATATATACTATGTTTCTATATTTATGAAAATTTGAACGTTTACGAAAAGAACTTATAAAAGGCAAACTTTAATTTATTATTTAAAAATTATTCTATCCTCAAGATTCATTGAAGACTTTATTTTTAATTATCTTTAATTAGTTTATTTAATGAGAAATCCTATATATTCCATCTAATATTTAATTAATGATGTATTTATAACTAGATTTAATTAGATTAAAATGTAAATAAATAATAAATGAAACTAACAAACAAAAGATATAAGCATGTGTTTATAACATAACAAGAATTAATATCAGGCTATTTTTTCTGTTCTATAATTCTTATTATTACTTTTTTAGTTGAGACTATACCCTTTGGAGGAGTAGGATATTCCGGTATGGGAGCTTACCACGGAAAATATACATTTGATACCTTCACACATAACAAAGGTTGTTTGATTCGAAATTACAACAAACTTGCAGAAATCATAGCTAAGTAAGTAATTCTTTTATATAAACAAATAATTGTGCATTATAAATGATAGAATACTACATTTTTCAACAATTTATTAGTCAATATTTTAGATTTTTAGTACAAGAAAGAAAATATATTTTTCAGATCCCGTTTTCCGCCGTATTCTGAGAAAAATCTGATCATGCTTCAACAATTAATAAAGAAAAGACCTGCTTTATTTGGTATAAAGTATTTACCGTATCTTCTTGTGTTCGGCCTCGGGATACTTGTTACACTGGGATTTAAAGCCGCAATGAAGGTATACGAATGATATAGCACTTGAATCATACATAATTTATTTCATATTATTTTATATGAATGTATCTGGGTAATGTGACAGATAGTTTATAATCACTGTTAAAGTATCATTAAATAAAACTTAAGCACGTAATAGTGGCATAATTGTGGAAAAAAAGGAGAATAGCGTGATAGCAGTGAAGAACTCAGAAAAATCACGATTCCGAATGATAAAATTAGGAAGCGTAAATAAAATCATTTAATATTGATTTATAATGAAGATATAATGGAAACCTATATATTGTATGCAATTTATTAAGTTATTGTCTTTTGTAATTCTTTATCTGATTTCTACAATGTTTTGATAGATTTACAGAAAATAATAAATGTTTCACATGTGTTACATCACTGCATTTATTATTTTTATTATTTTTCAATCGATTAGTGACAGTTCCATTGGATATCATACATTTTGGATATCACACGAGAAAAAAAGAGAAAAAAAAGAACAATTGCAATATATTATTACAGGAAGAATTTAATTACACGGAGGAACAATAGTAAAGCAGTCGATATCCACACAGCACTTTCAAATGCATTTCGTAATATGCATTTGTTGATTATACGCCAATTGTAACTTTGTATGATTAAGCCTACTTTATGGAAAATGTAAAAATTCTTATGCAATGTTTTTAGTTTTATTCACACATTCTTTATACTTTATTAAATAGTTGTTTCACCACGAATATACAGATATATTCGTCTTCGTGGGAGAGAATAAAAATAATGGTAAAATAGAATAAGTACTTTAGTGATATAAGTTCCAATGGATCCCAAAATAAATCCATTAATTAAATCTTTTATTTGTATATCGCATTTTTTAAATACATCTATATCTTTTTTTATATATCCACAGTTATGTTATTTTCGAATTCATTACATCAAAATTCATCAATTACTAGTAATACTTCATCAATTCAGAAGCCTCGTCGTCTCTTTAATCGAGTCTTCACGATCGAATTTACGCTCGATATCGTATAATACGGATAAATTAATGAAGGAGGCCATATATAAACCCGTCCCGCGCTTTTCGAATCGCACATTTGAATTGTCGAGATATCGCGGGGCGCGATACATTGCGATATCGATACAAATCGACCTGCGCCGATATTAATCGAATGGAATCGAAGGACATTTTCGGAGCCTCCAGATGACAACTCCTACCACGCGAGATCATCGTGCGCACCCGATAACCTGCGCAATTTTGTGCTAGTGCGTGCATACGTCATCCCTTGACGCTTAAGAGCAACACACTGGCATACGCCTGAACCGATCGAGCAGTAAATCTTATCGCATAAATACGTGAGTATAAACAAGCGAATGACCGGCGGCTAATGAGTCATCTCGCCGATCGTCAATCGAGTCACACAGGATATCCGTTACGTAGCACTTTACGCCACTAACATGATATTTTTCGAAAGAATTAATTATATAATGTGTTTCCCTCGGCGCCGACATTAAGGACATATCACGTCACGCCATCACCGCGCTAACCGTCGCGTTTAACCTTTAGCTTTTCTACACACCGGATTTTATTATAAAAAAGAATATATATATATACACACACACACACACACACACACACACACACACACACACACACACATTATATGTATGCACTATATGTAAAAGAGATAAAAGTTTTATTTGATACGTTAAAGCTGTCGTAGTCTATAACTGACGGTATAATTTATTACATCACAAGACTTTTGATGAATGTAACAAGATGAATTGATTTCTTTGTCTCTCTCTTTCTCTCGTTCTCTCTTGCTCGCTCGCTTTTTCTCTCGGGGACTTGGTAGCCTATATCTATATTCGTGCATTCCAGAAACTATGGTGGCCCATACCGTACTTCTGGACTTCACCGTGTCCAGTAGCGTAATTGCCGACATGGAGAAGCGGTCGGGTTTGAAATCGGCGATTGCGAATGTACTGGCGGAACATTTTACCGGTCTCAAACCACTGACAGAATCGAACATCGACGGCAGTTTGCTCGTTTTATATACCGGTCCCAGGGGCAGTCTGATCACTGTCAGAGGGTACACAGAGGGTCTGATCACGTTAAACATCGAGTATTACAAGCAAGATGACCAGGAGGCACTCTTAACTTTCGAGGTATGTATACATTGATTTGATAAGTAATTTGATGAAAACTATAGATGTTAACATTTAAAAACAAACGCTAGTGTGCTTTTGAGAAACACTACTTACCCTTTTAGGCAGGATTTTATAAATCCTTCGTCAAAGTCTTTTAATTAATGCATATATAAAGAAAAAAATGAATGAATCATATAAGAACTTGTCAATTTTCTTAGAGAGAAAGAAAAAATAACAAATATGAGTTTTTCGTTAGAAATTATGATTATGATTACAATTAACACATTAATCTTTAAGTGATGAAACTTAAAGCTGGAGTAAAATAGTCAAGTATATGTTGTTCAAGAAAAAGGTTCAAGACGAAAAAAATGAATCGTTCTTATCAAAGTCAGTAAAAAATATTTAATTTATATAATTTGAGAATTTGATCTCATTCAAATTAATAATGATTTTAACAAGTTTACTAAAAGCGAGATTTGCTTTTATCAAGACTTAATAGTCATATAATTTCGTCGAGTTTATATTTAGATGCAAAATGCATGTGATATTGATTCTTATACAAGATTCTTTTTGCATAGTTACGAGTTTAACTTACCAGCTAATTAACTTGAATAACTTTTTCATGTCATCCGTGAGTTTTTGAAGATTAACAATTCTAAGATAAAGCAAATAAGATTATCATTTGTTTAGTTTTCATTTATTCTCTCTCTCTCTCTCTCTCTCTCTCTCTCTCTCTCTCTTTCTCTAATTAAAACAAACGTTTTGCGACTAGATTTAATTATGATTATTTTTAGAAACAAGTTATAATTATTTATGTAAATGAAAAAAAGGTTGAAACGAGACTGTATGTTGGTTTTAAAACTAGTTGTGTAACAATGTTTTGCCATGCGATAAAGCGAATCTTATAACATAGAAAAACACATTCAAATATAATCTGTAAATAAAGAATTATCTTATCCTAATGATAAGATAATTGTTACATTTAGAAAATGAAAAGTATACATTACGCTGAAAAATTTATTTTTCGATTTTATCTTCGAGTATTTTTTACTCAGTTTCCAAGTGTCCTGTTAGTGTCCTGAACTTTTTTTCTTAACATCCTGTACATCTTTTTTTTATAACGGAAGTGGGAAATATGACATAACTGATAGAACGTTGTAGCAGTGGCGATACTTGGAAGCTGATGTTGCCATGGCTTTGAACAGCCAGCGCAGCAAGCGTTTACCGCCAGTAAGACGAGGAACCATATATGACCTCTATCTGACGCTATCAGGTAGAAAATGCTTTCTCTCAATTAGATTTTGTTCCTCGTTTACTTTTCCTAACACAACTACATACTTTACATACTTTGTAGATTTATATCGTGGAATACTTGGCATAGAGAGTCGCTATTGACTGTCACTAATAGATATTTAGGATAGGCCGCTTGCCAGGAATGCTAACTTTTTAAAATTTTGTTCCTAGCACTGTTACGTTCAGCCCAAATTTTTCTACCCAGCACTCGATTCGCTCATAAAAGAAAATTTTCGACCATTTAATACGTGATATTTGAACTTGTATTTACTTGTGTAACTGTTCTCTTGTCTTCCCTTGGTCGTACGAATAAAAGTTCCCAGCGACTGCTGCAATACATGGAGCGTTACTTTAGTTAGAAAATCCAAGAATGTGGATTCAATATTAAAAAACAATCCAAGTAGCTGATATAAATGTAGCTTACGCTATCAATTATACATTAAATTCTATTGTATTTTTCTTTCTCTCTTATATATTAAATTAAGATTCTGTTGGAGTTTGCATACCGTGAAACACAACGCTAGCTAAAAACTAAGATTTTGTTATATGCAGTTAAAACGTAATATAATTTTACGACGATTATAACTACGAAGCAACGTAAATTGTTACTTTCGCAATAGCTTATTTCATTCTCCTTTTCCATGTATTAATTTAGAAATTTTTTATTCCGGGAATTGTGATGGAGATGTTAGATTTTGTAGACCGGATCGGATCGTCACTTTTAGTCGTACGGCTGAAAACTACAATAATACGATCATACACAGACACAATTACCTTAATACCTTTATCACGATTCGTTTTTTTTTTTATCGCTTGTTACGTTACCGTTTTGTTGGACAAAAATAAGCCCTGCCATATATCATGGCTTGCCAGATCTTAACACCTTTTTTTAGCTTCCTTAACAACAAGGAGTGTAGCGATTCCGTTTTACAAGATAGTGTCTTTGTTCTGTTCAATTCTCATTGGTTCGGCTTGATGATAATGATGATGATGATTATGATGATGATGATGGTGATGATGATGGTGATGATAATAATCATGATGACGATGACAATGATGACAATGATGATAATGATGATGGTGATGATGATGATGATGATCACGATGATGATGATGATGATGATGATGATGGTGGTGGTGGTGGCCGGTTATGGTAGTTGGCCAAAGAATTGGAAGTGGCATTGCAGACAGCGGCAACCGCTACACGGTCGCACACGCTTACTCCGATTAAACGCGGTGGACCCTTTGAGAGATACTATCCTACCGCCGGTGAGTTTTTATTTATAATTATGTTTACGGACCAGCTAACGACCGCTCTTACGACGGAACCGCTTGTACTTAAGGAACTCGATTCGATTGGAAAATTAATATTACGCATCGATTCGTGAATGTTAGTATTACAAGAAAAGATATATGAATGTCCTCACATCTCACAGCTTTGTCTTTAGTAAAAAGTATATTACAAATAGTGAGCGTTGTACTGTACTATACTGGAGAATGAGCCTTGCTTGCACTAATCCACCGAGAGCCGTGATCCAAATGTGGAAAAAAAAAAGAGATGTCTTCTTTTACATTTATATTATCCGTATGAATTGAAAATATTTTTCTTTAAATTTTTGTTAATTAAATATTAATATTAATTAAAATTTAATTAATTAAAATATTAATTAAAAACTTTTAAATTTTTAAAATCGTCTTTTCTTGTTTTATCCATCAAGTTGTATCAAATTGAAAAAGAAATACTTGTAAATGATTTTATTTAAAACTGTAAAAGTATTTTATTCATATTTTTTTGTTTCTTCAGCCTAAATATTCTTTTCGGTAAAGACTCTCATTTCTTGGCTCCCTCCAATATAGTGTAGAATTTACTAATTACAAAGTTCTAAAATATGTTAGATGAAGTGCTTAAGATGAAAGGTCATCAAGAGAAAATAAATCATGTAAATCTGTTTAATTAAATTTAAAATTTGATTTAAAACTTAGGTTTGGCGATTTCTCGATGATTCTAGACACTTCTTGCTCGTTAGTAATATGCAAATGAGAACCTGTGTTCGGCTCGGTTCAGTCTGGAAAGTCTCTCCGCGTTAATCCCGAGGACATTATTTGTTCTGTTCTTGCATGACAAAACGCCCAGTTTTGATAGTTAATCTTTTACAATTTCCTCACATCATTCTTTCATCTGGTTATGACGCTAACGTTCCCATGCGTGTTTATCAGCTTTGCCTTGCGATACCTTGTTTTCTCTACTCTTCGCAATGTTTTTCATGTATAGAAAGATATGCATGCTTTTTAAGTTAACATTATTACGGGATGGCGACAAGTATTGCCAATAAAAATTATCCTATTTAAGACGAGCGACTGCTGGAATATGACATCGACAAGCTCGTGTTCGAGGCTAGATCACCGTATCAGAAGGTACAAATTGTGCACTCCAAATCTCTAGGCAATCTGCTAGTACTCGACGAGCTGCAAAGTAAGTCATATCACGTTATAACTTTGTCTGTTATTTACAACTTACCAGAAATTCCTTCGCAGATATGTCCGAGGCGGATCTTATATATACAGAAACGCTGATGCAACGAGGCAAAGAAAATTATGCTGGCAAGGAAATTGTGATACTTGGTGGTGGCGATGGCGGCCTATTGTGGGAATTGTTGAAGGAGAAACCAAAATTCGTCACGATGTTAGAAGTATGTGAGCTGAATTTTTTACTGCGATTATGCGAAACACGATGTGCTATTCGGTTTTTATGCTTTCTTGTAGATCGATGACATCGTCATGAAAGCTTGTAGTCAACATATGCGGAGCATATGCGGTGACTGCCTAGACAAGAGAAAGGGCGATAATTATGAAGTAAGATTCTTGAATCTTTAGCATTTGAAAAGCCGAAAATTTCCAAATTTTTAAATATCTAAATGTGTTTTCTTTTATATAATAATAATAATAATAATAATAATAATAATAATAATAATAATAATCTTTACAGATTATTGTCGGCGATTGCGTGAAAGCATTAGCCCACATGATCGAAGAAGGACGAAAATTCGACTATGTCTTTGGCGATCTGACAGACATTCCTATTAGTACAACGCCACATGGTGATGCCTGGGATTTTATTAGATTAATACTCAACTCTTCTATGAAGGTGTTGAAGTCTACTGGGAAGTATATGACGCATGTGAGTCTAAATTCAAAGTGTATTCAACTTTATCTTTTATGCGATGAAGTGAATCGACTTTAATTGAAAGCGATCAGCAGATGATTCTCCTCTATTCTATTTTTACTAATTTTATTGATAAACTGTAACAATAAAATTTTAGATATGGAATCTTGATATAGGATACTTAATCATAATGTTTAACATTGTTTTTTTTTGTATATAGGGAAATGGCGCGTCATGTCCGGAGTCTTTAAAGATGTATGAAGAAGTCCTATCGCAACTGTGCGTACCAGTCACGTTCACAAAAGATCGCGCTTTTGTTCCATCTTTTTTCGAGGACTGGATCTTCTATCAAGTCTCACTGAAATGATGGAGTAAAGAATGTTCGGGCAGAACCTGGAGGACCATGACAAACCGGCCTCCTCACAGTCTGCTGCCTGTCTTATGACCCAAGCTCTACTTCCTAGTTCTAGCTTTATTAATTAATGAAATTAGTTCCTGATTGAGATGAATCAAACTATTATTAATTCATTTTGTTACAAGAATTGATTGTGCTGTTTTCTTTCTCGTTAGATTTTCAAGATTTGTTTTGATATCAGCGTTGGAAGATGAATCTAAAAAATAATAGATGGCGATAGAGAAAAGATATGTACGTTTTTATAAGAAAATATTTTTTTCTTATATTTTTGATCGGTATAGAATTAACAGCAATGATAGAACGCAGCTGAGTGCATGTTATCTTATAGTTTTTTTCTGTTAAATAATTTTCCGTGATAACATGTATATTGACATGTATATGTCGATATAATATCGCATATATATGTATATAAATATATTCTGTATTTTATAAGATTCAATGTAAGGATAAAATTTTATCGGGATAAATTATTTTTCTAGCAAACTTTTTCCTCTAATTTGAATAATTGCTAAAATATGAACATGGGTTCAATTAACCCTAAACAGTATAAAACATTTTATTAATGATACAATATAAAACAATCGTTATATAATCGTAATACAAATTAATCGTATAATAAAAAATTTTCGTGTTAATCTAATAAATTTCTTGAATATTAACGAAAAAAGAATGTTATTTAAAATAAATGTGTTGAGAAATTCATTAATTTGATGAAATTATTATAATTTTTTTAACCGTTTTAATATTGAGGAGCATAAATTTTATACAGTTTAGGGTTGAAAAAATGATTTATAAAAATCATGTGTGAACATACAAGTGTGAATCGATTAAAATAATGATGGATATTTCTAATTATATCCTAATTCCTATAGTGTAAACTATTTTAACAATATTAATTTATTAAGGACATTATTTTCTCGCAGTATTAGATATGATAAAAAAGCATTTAACATGATATCTGTTTAACATTCAGTAAATAATGATAAAATATGTAAAAAATAATAATTCTAGATTGCTTCTGTTCAATACTAAATAGTTGGAATTTGAATCATATCTTCAAAACGTGAAACATTTAATGAATTAATTGGTTACAAAATCTACAATTATATACATACGCACAATTTAGTCATGTAAGCGGAGAGAAAGAGTTGGAATATTATGATATGGTGATGAATTAAACTGGTTAATTATTTACAATTATACAATCAAGAATTTATTCATAAAAAAGATATCACTTGAAGAAACTATCGCAATAAGATTATTCGTTTATTTTCTTGTCAAAATTTAACAACCAACAAGCACACAGCAAGCTCCGTATAAACTAAAAACTTATATACGATCAAATAAATACGCGATATTTTCCGTAGAATAATAAAAACAGTCTTATCAATTAAATTCGGATTTTTAAGCACATTTTTCGAAAGGGCACTAACCAATTTATTTTAATATCTCAAGAACGGCGAAGTATTCGTTGTATGAACAAGGAATACCACACTAAGCATTTGTGGCAGAGGTACTAAAGTTTATCGATGTACACAATAAATCTTTTACTCTCTCTTCTCTTTCTCTCTTTGTCGTTCAAGTTCGGTATCCTTTCTTACGTTTCCCCATGATTACAGAAAAGCTACAATATAAAGAGTTTCCTTTCAATCTATTTTACAAGAGATTGTATAAATAAAAAGATATCGGGCATTAATTCTAAGGTAAATCAGCCTTTTCAGTTTGTTTTCCATTTTGGAAACTTTGGCCCCAATCGAATAAACGCAATATCTAATCCGGTTAACGAATAGAATTATAATTCATTACAGAGCTTTGCTTTGGATATCTCTGAAAATTGCCCGATTTCGTGAATCGCAGGCTCTATCTCAGTCTCTGCGAGTATCTGCTGCAACCATTGCTGTACTTGGATCGGATGTTCGTAGCTTTTCTCTCGTTTCTTTGAATATCCGAACTCATCGTTCTGATTCGAGACTTTCTTATCGAGTTCTCTTCGATTAGCCTCAGTCGTTTCATTCGTCGAGTCCTCTAGCTCGCAGGATTTTGTGGTTTTACAAGGCAATTCGAAGGATTGCATGTTTCGCGAATACGCCTTATCAAAGGCGTGCAGTCCATCTAGAGATACATGCGTCAGACCAAGTTTACGTTTTATAATTAAAAGTGGTGAGCATCCTGATATGGATAATGTATCTTTGAAAATTTTCAATGTATTAGTCTTTATATTTCGCGAGTCTTGCAACTGCTTATCAGTAAGAAAAGTGGAAGGCAAGCTTGAAATACGCACAGTTCTGTAATCAGATATGAAATCCTTGTAACGTGGAAGGCTCAGCTTTCTGACTTTTTGATCTGATTTCTTTGTGATGGATTTGTCAAAGCTGACATGGTCCTTATTGGCATCTTGATAATCTACGACTTTATATGGTTCTGCATCTTTTACTGTAATACTGTTTGACCCATGTGTCTCAATATTACCAAACTGACGAATTTTTTCCTCTAACTCATTTCTATCTTTAAAAATTGCTAACGATGATGGCAGAAAATCTAATGAAGTCTCTATCAATGAAAGTTGTTGTTTGTGAATGGCCTCAGCTTGACGCAGCAGTTGTTTCTCTCTAGATCGCAGGATTTTTGTTAGATCTTCAAAACAGCTTCTGATTTCAGTCTCAATCTGCAAATCGCATTTCTCTTTTGTAATGATTCTATGACTAAAAATAAAAAGTATTTTATAATATTTATTGTATCAATATTTCATTCTAGAATTTTATCAATTTTATTAAAAAATTTATTTATCATGCTTTTTACATATCATAAATTATGTATGAAATCATACATAAATGCATCAATGTTTAAGGATTTGTATGTCTATTTTTGTTAATGTAAATTAAACTCGATTTACTTTTATTTTCAATTTCTAAGAATTAAAAGAAAATAAAGACTAAATTAAGCCGAGATTAAAGATAATAAAGACATCGATAAATGAAAAAATGCGTTCATTTTTCATACTACGTATTATTTATTACTACTGTTTATTTTACCACCTTTTTCTAATTTCTGTATCAATAACAGTCACTATAAAAAAAAATTTGCATTATTTTTCTATTAATTCTTCTTCTCAAAAAAACGATACAAAACGCAGATTGAAGCGAAAAAACACGACAGAAATATTGCAGGCTCCAGTAGTTTGTATACAAGAGGTGAGCGAGGTGAGGGGAGCGAGAAGACAGAGAAGAATCGAGTGCCATACCTGGGCGGACTTCTCCTCCAAGAGTCTACGTTTGTCCGCTATCAATTTTCTTCGCGACTGATTGTCCTCGTTGTCATCCAGCTGATTCTGCTTGCCTGTCATGTTAGCTTCCACGCGGATTCAGCGACATAAACAAGCGACAAACGCGTCAGATTACTCGAGCAGCGAGCTCGACGGCCGACGCTCCGCTCCACGGCCGCTGGTGGTGAATCGTCGATACGTCGCTGCCTTATCCTCGGGGACGGGGGATGGCAGGCGCGAGGCAGGAACGACAGGGGCCTCGCGGGAGGCAGATGTCGCCATGTGTACGATCGGCGCGCGTACGCGACAGTCGGCGATTCCGTTGCGCGGGTGTGCGAGGTGCGAGCGTTAGAGGGCGGGCGCGAGAGGAGGGGGATGCGCGCGGCGCAGCGATACAAGACGATGGGCGGCAGTCCTCGCGCGGCACAGCGCGGCTTGTCTTCGTGGTGTTAACTGGGATGGTAGATCGATCAGGCACGGCGACGAGGACTTTTACAACGATAAGAACGACGGCGACGAGCGGCGGTGACGACGACGACGGCTCCTCTTCGAGGTGTACATACGTATACGTATATAGAGGAAAAGAGAGACGCGGAGAGACGGGACGATTTCTCGTGGAACCCGGAAGGTGCCGCGCGAGGAAGGATAGGTTCGGTAGGAATCACATTGAGAGATAGAGATCGAGAGCGCGATCGTGAGTCACGCGACTACATCGGCCGACGACAGAACGACGAGGGTACCTGGTTTCTCGCCCTCCCCTCTCCGCCCCTCTCCGTCTCTCTCTTTTCCGTTTGTTTATCTATCGATTTCACTCGTGTATCAGAAGGCGCCGGTGCTACCGGACGCCCGGTGTGGCTCGTGCTCCAATAGGAAGTGGCCTTGCCCACGTCAAATACGCCGGCTCGCGGCACGAATCGAGGCTCCGTTTTGACGTTTGATAGCTCCGAGTTTGAGGCTCGAATCCGCGTGTCCGAGGAACGGGAAAACAGGACGATTACGACGACGACAAGGGTCGACGCGGCGCCGCAACGTCGTTCGCAAGACGAGTCTGGAAAATTGGCGAAAGGTGTAACTCCAGTCTACAATAGGTACGTACGCCTATCGCGCTAGTTTTGTGTGTGTGTGTGTGTGTGTGTGTGTGTGTGTGTGTGTGTGGGAGAGGGGGGTCGGTGACACTGTGTGTGTACGCTATGTATTCATTCTGCATTTATAACGTGTCCGCGCGCGCGCGCGCGCGCGCGCGCGCGCGTGCGTATGTATGGGTTGAATGAAATGAATTGGGCATCTCTTCGTGCAAGAGTACCGAGTATGCTCCGTGTGCGCGTGTGCGTAAATCGGAAATTATTCAGAAAGCGCATTCCAGACGGCACGACCTGGATGTAAGGCCGTGCTAATGCCTCGCGTATACATTTTGTCGCGCCTATATGTATTTAGGATCAAGCGGCTCCTCGTGAGCGGACGGACGAGCGTGCATTCCCCGCATGTTTCGCGTTTTACAAGCGAGAGTCACGAAAACGGAGACTCTTTCTCTTTCTTTCCCTTTCTCTGACTTTTCCAATTTTGCGCATTGTACTTTACGTTACTCCCCGAGTATTCTTCCCGCTCGGTTAATTTGGTCGTTCAACGTCGCCCGAAATTAGACGGAATCGTGTGCGAGAAATTGGAAAGGATAAAGCTGGGAAATGTAAAACAAAACGGCACCCGTCCGGAAGGCGGATGTTCCGGGTTCGATTCCTGGCTGAGATAATATTCTTCGTAATAAAACTTTCTCATGGGGATTTATTGTTAACAATGTATTAGCGGGTGATAAGATACTGGCTGCAACGATATTAATATGTGAGTAAACCACATGTAGTTATTGCAACAATGTTGCTCCAGTATAGCTGCAAGATTTGTGTTGTATGAGTAAATTTAAAAATAAAGAAAAATAATTGGCGCCTAAAACCCTATCAATGCAATGCCTTGAATTTATCTGTGTGTTGTCTATTCAAAAAGACTTGACAGTAAGCAAATTCATCGATCAGGTTGAGAATCATTGAAAAAAATTATCAATAATCATAAAATTATTATTTTGAAACTCCTTAGTGTGATCGAGCTCATTTTTTTGCTTATATTTTTTTTTCAAGTTTGCTGAAAATTATATTTAATTGTCGTTTTATATAACTTTTAGGATTTTGCTGAATTGGTCGATCATAATGCTTACGCATCAACCGTATGAAATAGATGTTTTTCTCACGATTAGTTCGTTTTTTTCGAAGAACTCATAATTTTCCGTTAAGTTATATTAAACTATATAGTCATAGGTGAGAAAAAACGTGTACACAATTTATTCATCACGCAACGTGAGCCAAGCCAACTTTTGCTTTTTGCTTTTTTTGCTGACAAACCGACTAGTTTTGCTTCTCAAAGGAGAGACAAATAATGATTATTTTCCTCGAAATTACCTCCGGCATTGATTGCATTTCGCGTGACTTACGTCAGTAGATGTTTCCTATACGTAATATCAGCGTGATCGCCGGTGTTATTTTACGTCAGTTATGGTCTCGTTCGTTCTGTGCAACGTTCGTGTTTTTCCTTTTCTTTTTTTTTTTTTTTTTTTTTTTCATGTCGCAACGTACGCGATGTCCGAAATCATAATACGAGATACGGCAGACGCGAGTGGACAGATAACAAACGTACGAGCGAGAGACGAGACGTGGCGCGAACGCGGAACCGCGGGTGTTTTCGAATCTGTCGTGATATTGTAAGACGACACGAGCAAAATCTCGTTGGTCCTTTTGGTTGCGTGAAATCGATCGGTGCATCGCGTGAGATCGAGCGTCGAACTCGGATTGGCGCGCTCGTGCCTCACGCGTGCGCGGCGCGGCTGCGCCGCCCGATCGGCGTGGGAAAATCCATATAAATCCGCATTTCAGCGGTTTCGGACATTATCTTCGTTCCTGTATATATACTTACGTTTATTTTATGCCAGATATCTCTATTCCTAATTTTTATTTCCAAAATTTAATATTACACACACACACACACACACACACACACACACACACACACACACACACACCACACACACACACACACACACACACACACACACAAAAATACATATATGTATGTATGTATGTATGTATATATATATATGTATGCATCTACATGAAATATATTGAAAATAAATATTAAATTTTGGAAATAAAGGTGTATGTATAATTTTTATTTCCAAAATGTAATATTTATTCTTGTTCCTAATTGTTATTAATTTCTGTTTCTTCATTGTGCACAGGACTTCATACAGATGAAAAGAACAAGGAATGGGAAATTAGATATAAAAGAAAATTAGGAATAGAGAATTAAATTGCAATTATCCTAGGGAATCACTTTATTGTAGACGGAGGTATGATTTCTTATATGTTGAAATTTAATTTTCTATTTCTAATTCCTTGAAAGAAATTACTTCCTTATAGGCTCCTTGTAGGAAGTATGGTTTCCCACAAGTCGAAATTTAATTCTGTATTAATTTTCAGTGTTTAATTCTTATTCTTCTCATTGTTTATCTATCTGTTGAAGTTTAAAGTTATATATAATCAGTATCAAAATTGCGAATTGTAAAAGGACATCCGAGTGAAAATTGCGTTTATAATATAAAACCGCACGTAGGTTCAAAATTATATTCACGATAAAAATTTCAACATATAGTAGTATATCACATTTATTGCGACTTTTAAGAGTGTAATCATCGTAATTATATAAATCTTACGTCTCTCCACTTAAAAGAGAAAGATAATAATTTTGAATATATAATTGTATCTACGAATGTGCAATGTATGATTGAATCGCTTACAATTTATTTAAAATAAAATTAAAATTATCTTATTTAATCTTAAATTATCTTATATTTAGTCTTGCCTTATTTGGCTCTTATATATATATATATATATTTATATATATTTACGATCTTATATTTAGGCAATCATACGTCTCGAGATCCACCTGAAATTATCTCAAATACAATTTTGAAGAATACTAAGAATACTATTCTTCTTATCTCAGGTTTATAAGAGACATGTCTCGCGGTATGTAAATGGATATAAATATTTATAGGAATTCGAGAAAAAAGATCTATACACATGCGTATACGAAAGCGTATTTATACTCTTTTATGACTCTTTTGACGGTATTCAGGCATTTCATTTTAATTTCATAAGTGGCTTGACACAAAAAGAATATTACGGTATTTATCCATATCTGTTACAGAATTGCTAAGCGAGTCGAGCTGAAACGCATTAAAAATGAATAAGGTGGATTACATGGAGGTGACCCTCCCGAATTACTCGTACATTTTTAAGTTTGAGGAGACGTTCATCCACCATGAAACCAAGCAGTGGATGATGAAGAATTGGACGAACGGTTTCTATTACTGTGGATTGTATATGATCTTAATATTCGGCGGACAACACTACATGGCCAGCAGGCCCAGATTCGAACTCAGGGGAATACTGTGTCTTTGGAATACACTATTGGCTACCTTTTCAATTATCGGCTTCACCAGAACGGCGCCTGAATTAATACATGTGCTCAGGCATCACGGATTACACCACAGCATTTGTATACCAAGGTAATTGGTATTTGTCGAGTTCGATAATCAATTGATTTGCATAAGCCAACAATCACGATTGCGCCTTGCGCAAAAACTCTTGAATAACAATCATCACATTCACACTTTCACATTCTTTTTTTAAGTTTTCATGTGTTAAAGAAATTACATCTAACAATTCGCAAAATAGTATGATGAATAGTATGTGCTCACAAAATTGCGCTTCTACATAAGAATATAAATATATTAACATAGAAATTGTTCGAAACTAAAACAATACATTTTGCGATAAAAAATGCGATCTGAAAAGCAGATGGACTCGAGAATGCAAAAATAAGATTATAATATTTAAAATTTAAAATTACAATTTGATTACAATTAACAAAATAAAAATTAATCGTTCTAATCGTAATATGTTCTAATAATAGTAATCGTTCTAATAATTAGAAAATATACATATGCGCTGATCAACTTTGTCTAAAAATTTTTTTTATTACTCATGTTTTTAATTATTTGCATGCAATTTCCTTGAGCCTGACATGATAACACAAATATAAATATGTAACTTATGATTTATTTTTTTATGTTTTAACTTTTTATGTTGTAACTAACTCTTTTAATTTAATAATTTAACTTTGAACTCTAATTACATGCACATATATATTGTATATCACGATATAGTCGTATACAATATATCTGAAATGTGATATGCACAATAGCAAATATAGAATATGCTAGAAAAAGATAAATAATATAGGATCAATGATTATCATATTTTTTAATAAGAGAAACTTAAATTTCGATTTTAAGTTGACTTTGATTTCATAACTTATTTTTTTCTTTTAAATCCTTTTATTCGAAATAGAATAGAAAGAAACGTTAATTAAAAAAGAAATTTTGTTTACACAAAACAATTAAACTTTAACATTTTAACATGGACAATGTATGCATATGCATTATATTTATTTTAATCTTAATTAAAAGTGTTTGTTTTGTGTAATGTTTGTTGTAATTTAAATCAATATTTTAAAGAAAATTATTATATTTTATTTATATAGATATTTATTCGTATCTTTTTTTTTGTTTTATCTTTCATTTATATAATTTATTATCAGCTTTTAATTAGTAAAGTTAATATGTTAATTATATTTTCTTGATACTTACATCATAATATTCAAATTTGATCAAATGTCTGATAATTTGCAAAGTATTTCTTACTTAAAATAAATAAATATTAATGAAGATAAATTATTTTTTTTTTGAAGTATATTTTAGTATATTTTAATATATTTTAATATATTATATATAATTTACATTACAAATATTAAAAAACTACTTAAGATACTTTAACGACATTAAATGTATATTTTCTAAAATATTTCCATAGACTTTTTTCTTATATTTATTTTTTTAGAAGTTAAATTACTTAACATAGATTTGTATTAATTTACATTAAGATAAAATTAAAATAAACATTGACATTAATTTCTTGGAATAGGATATATTAAGAAATGAATGAATCAACATAAATGGTAAAATGATAAATGGTAAAATTTTGTTCACTTCCTTATGAAAATTATGTAAAATTATGTAAAATAGTCATCAATTTGATTACAGTTTCATCGAACAAGATTGCGTGTCGGGCTTTTGGACGTGGATGTTCGTGCTGTCGAAACTGCCCGAGCTTGGCGACACGATTTTCATCGTGCTGCGCAAACAGCCACTGATTTTTCTGCACTGGTATCATCATATCACTGTCTTGCTGTATTCCTGGTTCTCCTATTCGGAGTATACCGCGTCCGCGCGATGGTTCGTCGTGATGAACTATTGCGTGCACTCGATCATGTACAGCTACTACGCACTCAAGGCAATGCGGTACAGGCCACCTAAAGCGATCTCCATGGTAATCACCGCACTGCAACTCACTCAAATGGTGATCGGTTGCACTATCAATATATACGCCTACCAATACCTGGAGAGCAACGTGGACTGCCACATTACTCGCAGAAATATCCGCTTTAGCTTTGCGATGTATTTGAGCTACTTTGTCCTATTCGCGCGATTCTTCCATAAGACGTACCTGGTTGGAAAGAAGACCGATAAGAAGGACTTTGCCAATAGCGCACCTGGTCACATCGGTTATAACGACAAGCTCAAAGCCAACTAAGGCGATACATGGCACATCGGGCGCCTTTTTATCTATCCCCAAGTCTTTTTCTCTATATTCCGCCGTAATTCTTTTTCTCTATTTCTTTCTCACGCCGCTGGTCGACGTAGCCATACATCCAGGATCTATTTATGCTAAGATATATTAGGGTTTATAACGGCTTCTAGAATTCACGTGTTCAGTGGCTACTATTGCTAAACTTAAAGTTTTATAGACTGTGATGCAACTTTTTAACTGTAAAATGTAACTATTTTCATTTTTTTCGATATTTAATAATATCGATATATGATAATATTTAAAAAATATATTAATATATGTATATATTTTTTAAAGTGTAATAGGTAGTTTGAAATGTATATTTTTTTTTAAATTTTTTTTCGATTTTTGATGCAAGCATCTTATATTAATGTGTCGATAATAAATTCATTTATTTATTTGCAAATAAAATTTTTTTACGAAAAAAGGTTTTATTTTAGGCCTCCAAAAACATAGACCTGCCACTATATTGGAGTCTACATTTCGAAATATAACATTGTTTAGGACGCCGAAATGTAAAGTTAAATACATATATATTTATAAATATATGATATAGAGCCTAAAGTACACGAAACAGCTCTAAATTTTTAGGACTTGTAAATACATCTTGCAAGAATTTAGATTAATAGAATTCGAATAATAGAATTTCGTACATCCTAGAAATCTTTGAAGCTTAAATCCGCGAATCCTAGGAATCATATTTCTTAAACTCTAAATTCTAGGAGCCGTACGTCCTAAAAAATTATAGATCTTGGGTGCGATGTTTCTCAGGATCCTTATATCCTAAGACTCGTAAAATTAGGGACTTGTGAAGCACAACAGAATCTGTTAGTCCTCGAGTCCATAGATTTTAAGACATATTTAAGATTACGTATTTCTCAGGATTTTCTTATAAGATCCTAAGATCTACTTATAGGATTCATAAAACAATGAATCGATGAATTTTCGAGTCTATAAAACCTAGGATTCATATTTGATATGGAATCTTTTGATTCTACGGTCTGTTGATCCTAGGGTAAATTTTTCAGGATCCTTAGGTCGTAGAGTGCATAGGTTCTAACCAAGGATCCAATTAGCCAATTAGCGTCCGCTTATGCGCGGAGAGCATCCTAAAAAGGAGGTTCGCTCGGGAAAGGGGAAAGCACATAGCGATTCTCCTCTTTTCATTTTTTTATATGTAATTAATAAAGAGCTACTTTTGCATATATTGTGGAAGCGTGTGCGCGCGTTTCTTAGGTCTGACCGAAAATATGATGTTGCACAATTGTTATTATGATTTTTTGTTACTATCTACATCTCTCTTTTGCAATTGAATATATATATATATATATATATATATATATATATATATATATATTGGGTATTATTTAATAATAATTTGTAAGATCAAACACATATATATGTGTAAATAATAATTTCTTATAAATCCTACATTGCACCAGATTCTTAGATCTTACTTTCCATACTTATCCTACAGCATCCTACAATCATTTGAATCAATCGATTGAAGATATTCTGTAAATGCAATGAGTAAATGCTTGTGTGATTTTTGAAATGGTTAAAGTTCAATTTCCAAAGAAAAAAATGAGTCAATTTAAAACGTCATTTTTCTCATCGTCTCAGTATTATCTTATAATCTATAGATCCCTTATCACTTGTTGAAAAGCAAATTACTTATAATTTTATTTTTTTAAACTAAGAATATATCTGATAAATAATTCTTTATAATGTACTTTGGAATAATTTATGGAATAAATTACAGAAAATAAAAAGGATTTTATATGCGGCAAGTTGCATTTAAATATAAATATTAATTTTTGGAAGTATAAGGTATAAAAGGTATAAAGGTAAAAGGTATAAAAGAGGCCTTCAGCCTTTTGTTCATTCGTTATTATTATCTCAGATTGTAATGTCAGAAGCGAAAAAACACAATAAAAATTCTTGCAAATATATTTAAAATAAATAGCAATATTTTTTAATAAAACAACAGACTTATAAATTGCAATAAACAGACTAGATTTATAAATTATATCGAAAATTATTTTTATCCTTCGGGGAGAGAAATTGTATCATATTTATTTTTATATATTATTAATTTAACATTTGTTATAACTATCTTAGCTTATTTCATTTTTGGTTATACATAATTCATTTCCAGATGAAGATAATTATTAATTAATGAAACAAAAGGAGAGGTTTCGGTATATTTTACAAGCTGTTTTATCAATTATAAGTGTTGCTTTATTATGATATATTTCCATTTTAATATTATATATATATATATATATATATATATATAATATATTTCAAGAATTTTGGTATAATTATAAATATTAATCAATGTTTCTAGTAAATGTTTTATAATTATCTTTCATTTATAAAAGCGATTATAAATGTATATATAAATATAAATATTCTTATAATATTCTTATAATTTTCTGTAGTAATAGCGTTTATATTTTTATAATAGAAAAAATATTTACAGCATTCAAAGCATTTAAAAAAAAGATATTTTGCATTCCCTTCTATAAATTCCATATTCTAAAACAACTTATAACTCTTTAATAATAATTCTTTTGTTACTTTAATGTACATTCAATAATAATCACCAATTAATAAATTAATTGTGAAGGAGTATGCGATTTATATATATTTACACAAGTATTAAATAATATTGTTTTCCATTCCAACTACGAATTTTAATGTTATCTTTCGATAGATAATGGTTTTGGGGTAAAATGATGCAAATATTATTTTCTGTTCATGAATACGAGTTGACAGTTTGTAATAATGCATACTTTGCATTTTTTAAACACTCGTTGTTTGTTTACCATTACGTCGTTCCCTCTTATGCAATTTACCATATTTCAAGATCACTTTTGTATCTTTTATTATTTTTCATGCATATCAAATTTCACGTGCCTTTAACGTGATCTATCTTGCACAGCAAGTTTGTATAATCTTTTTTTCATGTAACATTATCGCCACGCTTACTAAATTTGTTAAATGACTTCTTTTTTTACTAACAAAACGTGCACTCTGTTACATACGTGATTTTACTAAAATAAGCTTATCTACAAATCTATCTTTTATCAATAAATCAATGTAATAAATAATGTTCCATAAGTCAACAATTTTTTTTTTAAATTTATCAGATATAAATGCAAACTTAGCGATCTCGAACAAAAATTCACAAATAAAAACGAATAGAATTAAATCATCACGGAAAAAAAACCTCAAAGAGGAATAGCTCATTTTAAAATCGACTATCTTTTTCTCTGGTCAATGTAATCACGCATACATGATAAAAAAAAATTTATATCCGATGCATCGGAACACATTACTATTCTGTTCGTAAAATGAAGAAAGTAATAACATTTTATAATTTTTATTAAATAAATATATAAGTTCAATAAATATACAAAATTCTCTTCTACAAGTCAACTCGCGACGATTTAATTTACGGCATCATACGATTTGCGGGCCATCCAATATTTATTATTCATGCTCTCGTACATGCGGTACATCCGTGCGTGACCTATGCAATCATATGTAATCGCGATCGTACGATCGTACGATCCGCGACTGATTACGCGATTTGCATGCTGTTCTATATTAGCAGCGGCCAATATACATAGTAAGATGCATAATACACATAATACACATAATAAGATGCGCATTCGCATTATTCCTGGAAAAAAATCGGAATAAATTATCGGCTCGGATGATTTTTATGTTTTCATAATCATGTTATTATCGATAAATCGATTTTTTCAAAGATAGAAGAAAAAATTAGATTAATTTTCTGTTAAATAACTTTGTTATTATAATAATTAATATAATAACTAAGAATTTAAAACATTCTTTTTTTAAAAAAAAGATTGAGAATTTATGAGACTTGAGAAATCTGAATATTTTTTTGTATGAACTGGTATGTTAATTCTGAATATTTTTATTCTGCTTCAAACATTTTATACTTCTGCAAAAATTGAAATATATCGAGTTATGCCGATTACCCCCTTATTTTGTCCCCATTCCTCAGAAATGTACAGTAGCAGATCTGTCAAGCCTTTGAATTCTGTCCTGCTTTGGGGTGGATCATTCTTAGGTATTTTTGGTAGCATGGAACCCATTTTGAATCTGAATTCCTCTGCATTAGTAGCTCCAGAAAGCTTCCAGATTCCATAAAAAAGTAAACCACATCCTGTAATAGCATAAAATGTACCCCAACCAAGAGCTCTTATCGCTAATGAGGCTCCTGTTTCACGGGCTCCTTTGATACCAGAAATTCCATCTCCAAAGGATTTTGGATCTTGCTTCCTGGCTACTGCCAGTGATCTGGTAAAGCCAGCAAGAGCAGAAATGCTTGCAACAGTGCTCAGAAATACTGCAGCTACAGAAATAATAATACTTTTATTAAACAAGTATTAATTAATATAAATATAAATCTTTTATAAATTTCAATGGAAATGTATAGAAAATAAAATAATTGAGTTCGTATATGAAATAATCCTATGTTTAATCGATGAACCTGCGACACATGATAATGCAAAATGTGATAATTATCAGATCAGAAGTTTTAAATTTTGCACAGTCAGCACAGCATAAGAAACAATTTGCAATTAAAAAAATTTTGTCGTGACATTATCAACTCACTGAAACATTCCAGTCATGTTAAATGCAAAGTGTGAAGTTACAAAGGTTATACAACTTAGCAAAGTAAAATAAGTAAATTAAAATTGAATCGATGCTTATAAATAAATCATATAACTTCTGTTATGTTTATGATGCGCTATGACCGGTAAAAAACGCAGAAATGAGGTTAAGTTGCAGCAAGCAACGCGAATAAAATATTCAATGATGTAACTCTTGAATTAATTTACCATATATTTTTTCTTTTTGTTTTGTAGATTTCGCAACGGATACAATATCGTTCGATTCTGCCATCACGTTACGAAAATGTCAACCGAAGATATTCGTCATTTTTAAAGCGTTGCCTCTCAAACATTCACCACCATTCAAAGTTAACCTAGCGTGAATACTAGGCACTTTCAACATCGCGTAAAAAATTATATGACGTCGGTAACACGAGGAAGCGCCGATGATTACCGACGGTAACTAATCTTACCGATTGCGGTTATCTTATTGATCGAAAAAGTTTAAAGCCCTGACAATTCACATTTGCCATGTGACCATAGGTTAGAGAGAGAAAGCGAGAGAAGGATATTTTCGTTTCGCGCATGTGCTATTGAAATAACAAGGGTGACTGAGAGTGATCTTAGAACGAAGAGAATGCCCGGTTACGATGATTTCAGAGTGAAGAAAGTCGATTCTACATTAAGATAGGAACGTCCGTTTGCGTGGAATCGTTTTCTTTTGTACTTTGGAGGATCGCAAGGGAAGTGCCGAGTTTCGGTGAATTGGGCTGAGTTCTGCAGATTACCAGACGCGAATTTGCATGATGGAAACGGAAGGTAATTATCCTGTCATGTTTTATTTCATCCCTTGGAAAAGCAGGAAAGACGATATCCCTCTTGATGTATGTTGCAGGCAAGGTGAAGCACAACATCGATAAACTCGTTGATGATTTGAAGTGTGCGGTGAGACTTGAGATCTCCGAGGAAAAATGTCCTGGTATCGTTCAAATATTGGATTCTGTAGTGAATGTTAGCAAAACATCGATCGGAGGTATAACAAATAAGCCGTGATAGACGTGATTGATGTGACTTGGTGTTACCATCATGTAAGATTTTTACCAGATAACGAATGATTTCAGAAGCTACTGAATTAGTCATTGATGAAGTCTTCCTGATACTGCTCGGGCATAAGTCTAAAGAGATTGTAGCGAAAACTGCGAAAGCCATCGCGGAGATCACAAAGACTGATCAGGGAAGGGAGAGATGTACTACCATAGAATTGATACGGAAATTAATTGATTTGCTGAAAGAAGAGGACATTGACATACTGACACAGGCTTCTAGAGCACTAGGAAACATCTGCTATGAGAATGGTTGTTGCAATAGTCACATTTATATGAGAGAATCCACCTTGCATAATTATCTGTCCTTTATAAATGAAGATCGTAAAGTTTCAAGACTTTACTTTGGCACATTTAAATAGATACTTGTATGTTGAATGTTCGTACATGCAAATATTCTGTCATTGACAAACTAAGTGATTGCTTATGTTACAGAGAATGGTAAAAATTTGGTGAGAGAACAGGATGGTTTGAGAATAATCTTAATGGTACTGAAAAAAGGGATTGCCTTGGATAATGTTGAAGGTGCTGGATTTCTACGAGATGTAGCCGCTGGACTCTTATTGAATTTTTTGGTGGACCAGGAAACATTGTATAGGAAGGTAAAGTTTTTTGCGTAAATATAATACGATCATATTGATTAGATTCAGAAGACACAAGTTTGAGTGAATATTCTGTAATAGTTGCCTGTGATTATAATCGATTTTTAGATCTGTACTAAATCTAGAATATACTAATAGCGAATGTTCACTCAATCTTTGTGTTTTCTGAACATATTTATGTTAAATGAAAAGCAATGATAAGCGATAATTTTAATCGTTAGATGTACTTCACCAGGCACTCGAGGAGAACATGATACCAATTATTTGTAGCATTTTGGATAAAGATGGAATCAGCGGTGGGGAAGCAGCGGTGCATGCATTACTCACTCTTAGTATATTGAACGATGTGAATATTATTTTTCTTGATGAAAGGTTGACGAAAGTTCTGGTTGATATACTGGCCAATGATACATCTTCCGAGCTGTCTGAGATGTGTCTGGAACTTTTGCATGGCCAAGCGGAGGATGGTAAGTTAATAATCTGATAATTAAAATTATGGAAATTACATGAAAATATTTCAGTATAATTAAACTTGAGTGAATTCACGAAATTGGATTTGAATGATTGAGTCGAAGTAATAAGCGATAGTAATAAGCTTTAGTAACATAATTCCATTCTTAGAAAAAGCAAAGCTGTTGTTAGCCAAGGCAGGAGTGTGCGAATTGCTTTTGAAATTACTAGAGAAACACGGTCCACAGTGCAATGATGAAGAAACGCGATCGATTCTTAAAGTTGCCTGCAACTTGATCGTTTTGATTTTAACTGGAGGTGAGATTCTTGGAAGAAAGTTTAAACGTAAGCTTCATCAATTTTAATAAACCTACCTTTTACTTAGATGATAGCATGAATTTCCTTTACGACGACAGCAAGGGTTCTGTCTACAGGAAGCTGGTTGAATGGCTGGAGAGCGTTGATGATGACTTACAGATCACCGCCGTTTTGGCCATGGCTAACTTTGCACGAACTGACACGCATTGTAAGCACATGGTCGAACAAGGCGTTCATCGGAAACTATTGAAACTCCTCGAAAAAAATGGTACGAAATCTGGCGATATTAGATGCCAGCACGCCTTGCTCAGCGCCTTGCGCAATCTCGTTATACCCGCGGATAACAAGTCGCTAATACTCGCCGATGGTCTCATCGACGTTCTCTATCCGATGTTAGAAATCCCCACGTTTCCCGTCGTCTTCAAATTGTTAGGAACGCTGAGGATGGTCATAGATCGCCAAAGTAAGTAGTAAAGTAAAGTAATTCTCTTGAGAATAAAATTTACCATGACTCGACATGAATGGTATAATGAGGTTGAATTGCTTGCTTTAGGAGAAGCGGCGATCTCTTTAGGACAAAAGGAGGATTTAATTAAGCGGACAGTTGAATGGTGCAGTATTGAAGATCACCCCGGCGTTCAGGGTGAAGCCAATCGATTAATCGCCTGGCTAATAAACAATAGCAGGTTCGTACTCGATGGTTTAAGGCGTTTAATTCTCAAAACATTATATACACATTTTTAGGGATAAGCAGATCGCTTTGTCAATTATCAAGTACGGTGCAGTGCAGCACTTGGTAGACATGCTCCTAGCGCAGCATGCGGTGATGCAGAACGAAGCGATTTTGGCTCTGACGATATTAATGAGTATCTGCCCGACAGAATCCGAGGAGTTGCTGATCAAGGCGGGCTTCGGTCGCAGCATGTGCGAATTCTTCGAAGCGCGCGCCAATGATCTTGACATACACATAGTATTAAACGCGCTATCTCTACTGGATAGTGTTCTGCAATCGGGTATTTTGAAGATCTATTCTGAAAGAAAAGAGACATCACTGCTCGACACTCGATTAGCTGATAATTTTACTGTCCGTTTCAGATCAGCTGAAAGAGCATCTCAAAAGCTGCGGATTAGCCAATGCCTGCAAAAGTTTGCGGCTGCAGAAAAATGAAAATGCTGCTCTGGAAACTCTGGAACTGCAGACTCGGGTCATTAATCTGCGAGCGGCGTTGAGCACCGCCTGAGAAACGAGCTACGAGCAACAATGACGATGATTACGACCCACTTAAAAAGTTGACGCGTTCGCGCGCGCTGCCATTCCCACATTGTTGTATCTTCCATCAGTCCAAAGAATTGTGCTGACTTCTCCAATGACCAAACCAATTGTTCCCAACTTGATCCATACAAATTACAGAACATATTTTACTTATCGAGAAATATATATTCTATTGATGTACACGTCGTTGCGATTGAATTTCCTCTTTGAAGATCTTCATCTAAGCACTGATTATTAATCGCCAATTGATTGATGCAAAAAATTAAGGACTGATCCAACCGGTAGAATTGCTGGAGTATAATTTTTAATTATACAATTCGCTCCTCGTTTAATCTCTTTCATATATTAAAAATTTTATCATGTTAATTGTACGCAGGAGCACATATTTAACAAGTTGTGTCCATTTCTACCAATGTAGCTTAATCTCAATTTAACTTTTCATTTTTTTTCTAAGGAATAAATAAAATCGAGATCGAAGTTAGCTAGGTATCGGTAAGAATGGACATTAATTGAAGTTTGATCGATGTCACGTCCGCCGAATCCTCGTGGATCGACGTCGACTTCGGTTGACCTGGCGTTTCGCGATGTTACTTGGTACCGTCACGTGCCACGATCCATGCCGTGGCGCAGCGGTCGTGCGAGCTGCCACGTAATGTTGTGCGTGCTGTACGTTCGTTCCATGAATCTCTGCTATTAACCCTTATCTCGCGGTGCTGCGTAGAGGTGAGCTGCAACGAGGGCAATGTGCGAATCTGCGTCGATCTGTTCTTAACTTACGGCGATTCACGTCATTGCGAAGGTAAGCGGGGCATTCGGGACCGTCCAGCCCATCCTCTGGGTTTTAACCTTCCGGCACACTGACAATGCGCTTTGACTTGGTCCAAACGTCAACTGCTGATCTATATCTACCTCTCTCCTTATAGATTATTAAGACGGTAATCGCCTCTGCGATAAGATCCGACGTGGCTAATTCTCTCGTGTTGATCTGCCTAACCTTAAATTCATTGCAACTTTTCTGCAACCTCTATGATATCTTTAAGCTTGTGAACTGCTGTCTGGACCTCTTAATTTGTAATTAACAATATATAACTCTTGTTATTGGCGCTGGGAAGAGTCCCGCTTAATTGAATTCTTTTTCTGTCGTTTTGTCACAAGAGTAATTACAATGGAAATTAAACATCTGATTTATCATATCATTATTATATACCTCATATTTTGAATATTAATTTTCAATATACTTGTCCATTTATTGTCCAGGCAATTTACTTATTTTGTTTTATACATGATATATATAGAGTTCAAAGTACATCTCATGTCTTTAATATGTTCTTGGGAATTTTCTGAATAATATATTTTATTTCAGTGATTGTTAAAGAATCAGAATGTCACAGTCAAGTGGTTACCAGTATCCACTATACGCAGAATCCAACAATCCCTTGAAGAATGATCTATCACCTATAGTGAACGGTCAACAAAATCCTGCATCTCAGCAGAATGGAATGCAGTCTCCTCAATTTAATCTAACTGGCAAGTCTTTTTTCATAAGAAGAAAAAAGAAATTAACATATATTAGTAATTTTTTTTATTAATTTTTTTTAGTTAATTTTTTTTATATGACGCATTTTTATTAATTTTGGCTTTTGTACGTGCATAATATGGCAATACATTTCAGATGATTAAAAATGAATTGGTATAATAATATTTTTCATCTCACTTTTCAATCTTGTATTTCCAAAAATGAAATTTTTGTATGAGAGCTGATAAAAAAAGCATTATGTATATTTATATTTTAATGTAAAATGACTTGTCGTTCACTTAAATGTATAAAATTTTGTATTATAAAAATAATAAATAATAGATTTATGTAAAAGGTATTCTGCAGATCAGAAAGACTACTAAATTTTATTTTTAAGTTCCTATTATTATAATGTTATGAATATTAATCTTGAAAGTTCTAAAAATTGAGATGATTAAAATGTGTAGGCACACCATCATCGCAATCGTCGCGTGACCCATCTAGGGAAACTTCTAGAGATCCATCGCCAACTCAATATCTTCACAATCAATATCGGCCTCAGCTGCCACGGCCGCCAATGCCACCAATAAACGGACCTCCGAGTTCAAATGTGTTGTCTCCATTACCTAGAACATCCTCTCAGCCTTATAGCCCTGTAAATCCTTATAATGCCCAAAGCCAATATACTGCTAGTACTCGTCAGAACATCGCAGTCAGTGCACCTTCAGCTGCCTTTGCATCTCAATCCAGTCAAGAAATTCATCGACCTATGATTCCCACAAATCAGATGCCTCCGCTGGCGAAAAATCTGACTTCAGTGTCACCGTCAACATTCGCGGATACCGTTAAACCAGATCCAGTTAAAGTAAACCAAAGTTATCAATGGGCAGCTAATCCGCCACCTACCAACATTCCGCAGAGTACTATAGGCGTTCCTGGAGTATCCGGTGGCATCAATAAGACTAGTCAAGTCTCAACAGATCAAACTGCGGAGAGTCAGATGTCCTTTACTAGAGTAAACAAAACCTCGGTGCACGATCAAGGATCTCCTATTACTCTACCCGCATCCAATATCAATCTACCTCCTTCGACCGTCACTCAACATTTGAATCAAAACAATTACGTACAGCAAGAACCAGTGGTTTCTAGCGTACAGCCTCCAAGGACTCAGAACATCCAAACACAATCGACAGTTGGTCCTTCCGAAAACTTAAGTAATCCACAATTCAAATACGGAAGTCAGCAGAATATGTTTAGTGCATCGTCAATGTCAAATTCTAGCACGCAGAATTTATTGTATGGTGCACAAGCTCCTAGCGTAGGTCCACGAAGTCCTCAGGATTATAGTCCTCAGCCTTTGAAGCCCCAACAAAATTTACTTACTGGCTACATGGATCCCACGGGTTTGGGAAATATTTCTCAAAGTCAGAACATACATCAAAATCTAGCTGGCCAGAGGAAATACCCGCAACAAGACACTGCCAATACCGCGATGATGCCGCCGCCGCCTTTGGGAGCTAACCAGTTACATGGCGCAAGATTACCGCCATCGGGAATGCCACCCCTTCCGGGACAAACGGTAATGGATCTAAAGATATAACAATTATATTACAATCAAATTTTACCTAATCTTTTCTTGAGAAAACAATATGTTTATTTTAATTAATTTTCATTTTTAGTACGATCCTCGTTCACAATATCCCAGTCCAATGATGAATGTCCCATTAGACTCTTCAAATAAAAGATATCCTAATATGTACCCCGACCAATTAAATCAATTAAATAATCAAATGAGTAATCTGAACGTTGCGCAAGGTGGCTTCAACAAATTATGGGTATTTATTTTTGTAAAATACTATACCATCGCAATCATATATGCAATTTATATATTTTACTTTTCTCAATATGTATTAATAATATTTTTTAGGGGATGGAATCGATAGATCTTTTACAGTGCCGAAATATATTACCGCCTGAAAAAGTCGAGCCACCAAAGATTAAATTACATCTGGAATTATTGGACAACGTAAATTGTAATCCTGAGTAAGTTTCCTTTTCTTTATATTTTCTTTATATTTTTCTTTTTATATTTAAAGAGGATTATAATTCTATCATAAGAGAATCAAAGTATTTAAAATATAAAAGATAATAGAAAAGATTGGAATTTAGAATTTTATTTTTCTAAAACCGTTTTATGAATATAGTTATGAATATAGTTTTTATCAGATATATGGAATAATTACAGCATATTCAGATGTACGTTGACAAAAGTCCCAGAATCGAATTCGCTTCTACAGAAATCAAGATTGCCATTTGGCGTACTGATACATCCTTTTAAGGATTTAAACGTGAGTGATATAACAAATAAATCTTGATAATTAAATGTACAAGTCTAAAATAAAAATTATAATGAAATTTTTATTATTTGTCACAGCAGCATTTGGCAGTGATTCAATGCAATACGATCGTGCGCTGTCGAGCTTGTCGAACGTATATCAATCCATTCGTATATTTCGTCGACATGAGAAGATGGAAATGCAATCTTTGTTTCAGACTAAATGAACGTAATAAACTGAAAAAACTAAAATACTAAAATTTGTTCATATCTATCGCTTAATATTGCATGGCAAATTATATATTTGCATTTTGTTATAGTTCCTGAAGAATTTCAATTCGATCCTGTGACGAAATCATATGGCGACCCATCGCGACGACCAGAAGTTAGAACTGGCACGATAGAATTTATTGCGCCTAGCGAATATATGGTTAATAAGTTTTTTAAATTATTATTTAATATATAATATTGAATAATTAATTGAAGTTTAGGATGTGTAATATTTATACATTTGTGAAATCTACATAGAAATGAGACTATCTCTTTTTCAGAAATTTAATCCTTGATATCATTAATTATAGGTCCGTCCACCTCAGCCCGCTGTCTATCTTTTTGTTATGGATGTTTCACGTCTTGCAGTGGAAAGCGGCTATTTACAAATTGTTTGCAACATTATCACCGATGAACTGTCGCGTCTGCCTGGCGATAGCCGCACCCAAGTCGGTTTTCTCGCTGTCGATTCCGCTCTGCACTTCTTCAGCATGCCCGATAATGTCTCGCAACCGCACGAGATGATCATGCTGGATATCGACGACGTATTTCTACCATGTCCGGAAAATCTAATTGTAAATCTGAAAGAACGCGAAGAGCTTGTCCGCGATCTTCTCGCGCAAATTCCTACCAAATTTTGCGGTAGTCATGATACCAACAATGCTCTCGGTGCCGGTCTTCAAGCCGCTCTCAAACTTCTTTCCGCTACTGGAGGACGTGTCACCGTTTTTCAGACATGTTTGCCTAATATCGGCCCAGGAGCCTTGCAACCAAGGGAGGATCCCAATACCAGAGTAAACAAAGACGTGCCGCATCTTAATCCTGCAACAGATTTTTACAAAAGATTTGCCTTGGATTGCAGCGGACAACAGATTGCTATTGACTTGTTCTTATTGAACAGTCAATACAGTGATCTGGCAACTTTATGTAAGTGAATCTATCTCGATTAGATACGATCATAATAAAACGATATATTACGCTGAATATTAAGCTGAAATTATAAATTTGCATATAATTTTTATAATTCCTTTTTCTTGTATAAGTATTTTTCTCATAAATATTGATAGATATTATATACGTATATACGTACTATTGTAATATCCGATTACTTATTTTGCAGCTTGCGTGTCGAAGTTTACGGGTGGCTGCATTTATCATCTGCCATTGTTTCGAGCGTCAAAATTACAAAATGTTGAAACTTTAGAAAGATTATTCCGTCGTTACTTGACGAGAAAGATTGGCTTCGAAGCAGTGATGCGACTTCGTTGTACTCGTGGTCTCAGTATTCACGCCTTCCACGGTAGCTTCTTCGTTCGATCAACTGATCTTCTATGCTTGCCAAATATTAATCCGGACGCTGGTTTCGGCATGCAAATCTCTATTGACGAAAATCTTTCTGATGTGCAGAGTGTGTGCTTCCAAGCATCTCTCCTTTACACCTCAAGCAAAGGTAATTGTTATCTTAACGTTTTTTTGTACATTTTATATTTTCGATATTTTTATTTAAAGGTGAACGGAGAATCAGAGTACACACTCTGTGCCTGCCTGTTGTGGCAAGTCTATCAGATGTATTGCACTCTGCGGATCAGCAATGTATAGTAGGATTGTTATCAAAAATGGGTAAGTTAAACTTTTACAGGTGCATGGTGTTTTGAGCGATAAATCCTTATAATAAAATTTTCATGATTAATATCTGATTAAATAAAATTAAGAAACATTCGTTGAAATATCTTTACAGCTGTTGATCGATCGCTTCAGTCATCTTTATCAGATGCTAGAGATGCATTAATAAACGTCGCTATCGATATTTTATCCGCGTACAAATTAGCACAATCTTCCTCTGGCGGGGGACTTGTTGCTCCAACAAGTTTAAAACTGTTACCATTGTACATCATCGCATTATTGAAAAGTGTAAGTTATCAATGACTTGTATATAGATTTATATTTATAGATTTATATTTATAGATTTATATTTTACACTTAGATACGTAGATCATCATTAATATCTTTGCTATGAATTTGCAGGTAGCGTTCAGATCTGGCACAAGCACGCGTTTGGATGACCGTGTGTTCGCTATGTTTCAATTGAAAACATTACCCTTGGCACAGTTGATACAGATGATTTATCCCGACTTGTATCCTGTTCACATACTTGACGACCGAAATGCAAAAGATATTGACGGCAAAGTCTGTCCACAACCGCCACGACTTAATCTCTCCGCGGAAAAACTCGACAGCCGAGGCGTCTTCCTTATGGACGCTGGTGATAAAATTTTCATTTTCATCGGCAAGAACGTCAATCCGATTTTCTGTACTAATGTGTTGGGAGTTTCGGCGTTTACATCTATTCCAGAAGAAATGGTGAGTGTTTTACTACTTTCCTCAGTTAAACATTTGTTGAGAACAATATGGATTATAATTTCTTATTCACTGATAAAAATCTTATTAATTTATATTAAATTTGTCTCGCAGTACGAACTACCGGACTTGGATACAGTAGAAAGCGAACGTTTGCGAAACTTTGTGTTTAGCTTGCAAGAGGAGAAACCATACTACGTATCTGTACAAGTTATTAGGTAAGCGAACTCTAATTGATAAATATAACAAGTGTTGATATTATTATTACAGATATTGATAAAGTTCAAATTGCCTTTATCTTCTGATGCTCATATGCTATTATCTCTCGATACATCTCAGTGAATTATTTTTCAGGGACGATAGCCATTTTAGGACGTTATTCGTCGAGCGATTGATAGAGGATCGATTCGAATCTGCTCTTAGTTACTACGAGTTTTTACAGCATCTCAAAACACAGGTGAAGGAGTGACCGAATTAAGGAATTCGTGCGTGAGATCAATTCCTGCCAGTGTTGAATTATCAGAGTATAAAACCATTATAAGACAAATGCGCAACTCTGAAATTGCGTGATCAGTTATAATTCATTAATTGAGCATGGGTCATTCGGGATATTTTGGGACATGTCACATGATTCAAATCTACTTATGCCATCTACTTATGCAGCAGTGACAGCCTTATCGAGAGACACTGACGCATTTAGATATGATAGATTGTAATTATTATTATTATTATTATTATTGATTATTTACTATCAATAACCTCAAAATATGGACTTGCGTTTTCGTTGCGCGTATCCGCTTGGGTTAGGTAATTTCTCCTCGTTTAATGAATGATACCCAATTTTTTATGGTTTTGTGTGTTATATCAACAATAATTTTAATCCGTGAGATTTATTTGTTCAGTAAGAAAAACTTTTTCACAATAGCAATAATTTGTTGAATAGTATCAGCATGACGAATACAGTTGATTTCCTCTTTATTCTGAGATCTTCTATTCTAAGATTCTCCTCCACTGTCCCCACTCTTATTCCATTAATATATATATATATATATATATATGTGTGTATGTATGTATATGTGGAATAGAAATCGTTGCTCGTTCTGTCTTTTATTCGCCTATTAACTAATCTACTCAAGATTATAGTATACAATATGAGTCATAGGAAAGCATCACGAGGAGAGAATCTTAATTTAGAGGAAAACAGCAGACTCGGAATGTAGAAAATCGACTATTTTTCATGACGGTTGTATAGAATATTTTTTTTTTAACTATGTTTCCCCGTTCTATATTCTTTCAATTTATGTACCATCGCAGTATCGTTATTATCGCAATACGCAAGTGTTCTTATCTCAAATACCATCTTTAAAAGAAAAAAATCGTGAAAGATATTAGTTATATGAATAATTATATGCAATAGAAACGGAATTAAATAAGTGCGATTTTGCATTTTGAGTATCAGTAATAATAAAATGAGGGCGTTCGTAGACTGCGTATCGCCAAACGAAAGTGTTCCGCGGTGATAACTGCGCGACGTACTCACTTGTAATTTAATCATCTGCAGACAACAAAGCAAACAAGAGAGCAGAGACGAAACTCATGAAAAATTATATTATCAGTCGCTATGTCATTCCTTAAACGATGACATCTTGTTAATTTGTATTGTAAAATTAGGCTTTCCAGCGAGTGAAGTCGTAATAACAATTTCGACGAACGTTGCAATTGAAATATTGTTGCAATTGAATTAATGAAATAATTGTAAAGAGAGAATAGAAAGGGATAGGGGATGGATTGAGAACGATTTCGCGCCAATGTAAAATATCAATCGATTATCGAAGTGTATAGATTCGATTATAAAGGACTCTATAACAAAATAAATAATGGCGAAAAATAGCACTAGCTAAAGTGTTATGAGAAATAAAACAAATGGATATTGTAAAATAATCGTACTGCTCGTACTTTGTCATGCTGCCAAACGGGGTTCTCCGGCGTTAATTCTTTTCTCATCAATTTACGATCCGCCGAAGGCATGAACAGCGTGTATGATGATTTAGTCTATTATTTAATAATTATATATAGATATATAATTATACGGGAAGTAATTGTATACATCTCCGTTGTTAGATCCTTTAATGATTCCCTACCCGTGTGTGTACCGTTCGATTTTTATAAACTGTATGTTACAAAAATGCCTCGATCTTTAGTCCGCCGTCCATTTTTGATTAATGTCAAAGTTTCTCTGATGTATCGTAAAACAAAATCATGGTTTTATTTTAGTTTTTTATATATATATATATATATATAGACATTCGAGGGCATATATGAATACAGGGAGCATTTGGTATTATAATAGATGCAAATCTGTATCGATATAGATACAGTCGACGTATCGTAACTACCCCCTACTCCAGCTGGACGGTATCGGCGTCAGCGTCAGCGTCGGCGTCGGCGCCGCCGTCGATGTTGGGAGCGACGGCGTCGGCGCTGGGCGTACGGCGCTCCGGAGGCGTCGGCCGTTTGACTGCGTTATCAGTAGTGGTGCCGTCGTCCGCGTGAGCAGGTAAAGGCCTTCGTCCCGATAACTGCTCGACGACCTGGTAAGCCTTGTTTTGACTGGATCCCCTCCCCTTTTTTTTTTCGAGTCCTGCATCGACCGGGCGGACGGACGGCGCGAGATCCGCACCGCGATTTTTCCATCCCTCCTCCGGGCATCCCCCGCGGGTGGCGGCAGCCTCTCGTTGATGGTCGATTGTGGCTGATAAAGCGTAGAATAGAATTTTCACCGAGATTCAAATAGAATTAGCTCGTGGGAGGAGAAAGAGGAAGGGAAGAGGAAGAATGGATTTTGGGAGGAAGGAAACGTGACGTCTTATGTTTAATAAATTCGTATTTTGGGAATGCGAGTTACGTTTCCCGGTTCGACGGAACGTTTTGCCGATAACCGACTCCGATTTATCGGCTGGAATATATCCGAGTAATCTTCTCGTTCGTTACGATCTCGATTAATAGAGGCGAATTAATTCGGCGAAAGATGGAGGCGATGATAATTACATAGCTGCTCCGTACATATGGAATGATCCAAACAATAACAGTTTGACAAATTATCTATGGACCATCAAATTTATTCATGTCTTTTTTTTATACACATGTTCCCTTTTCAAATTTCCTCTTTTTTCTTTACTTGTTGACTGACAAGTGCTAATTAAAGAGTTACTTTTTCCTAAAAAAAAAAAAAAAAAAAAAAAAAACTGATTGCAAATCGGTGGCATTTGCCGAGAAAATTCTATACCACACGGTTCAGGTGTCAAATGTAAAACTTTGTAAACAAATACACGGATGCACGAGCGTTGGCGGAAGGTTAATTGGTTAGCTCCGGATAGAACTATGTTTAGCAAGAATCCTCTAGGAGATGGTATTCTTCTATTTTTATCGCGTTATCGTCGCCTCTCTCTCGCGTCGCGGATATTCTCTCTATTTTCGTAATAGCGATATCAATCCCCACGGTCATTTTCGGTTCAACTGCTACCCCTGTACACTCCGCTTCATTATTACGGAGAGAAAGAGAGAAAGGAAGGGATTATCGAAATCCTTTTTCGATATCATCTCGCAATCAATGTTTCACGAACTCGTGTAATTTATCCGTAATAAACCTGGACCTGTCTCCCGCCAAAGCTGATTCGCACGGTTGACCTAACGACGACGCGATAATTGCACTCGACACTCGGGCGGCGTGAAGCGTGTTTGCCGTGTCCGTCGAGTGCCCAGAACGGCAAATATTTGCGAACGTACATTTGCGTACATCTCATATCCTCCTCCCCTTCAACCCCTCCCCCCCTCTTCTGCCTCCTGAGAGATCCGCGAAAATTACATCCAGAGAAACGCAACTAGATTTCGTCGATGCGATCTCGTGAACTCTACGAATTAAACATCTCACCCTCTATAGATCATGACGTAAATATTCAAAGATCCTTCGCGTCCGGTGGACGTCGAGTGGAAATCCATATCGCAGTGTGCGATCTCTCCCTTCTCTCTCTCTCTCTCTCTCTCTCTCTCTCTCTCTCTCTCTCTCTCTCTCTCCTTGACCATCTCGGCGCGTCGCGTCGGGTCTCTGTAATTATACGATCGTTATTAATTAATCTCGGCCGCCCGATCAACTCCCCCAATTCTGAAGGACGCATGAGTACAATTCCGATCGCGCGATGCCGCACTCCGGGTCGCTTTGTGCTCTTATCTCAACGACTGAATTCTATGCGTTGATTGACACTCGAATTTCTATCGCGAGTTCGCGCGCGAAGAGAGATTCCGAGATTCTCCGTGTCTCTGTCACGGAAAATAATAGCGATGATGTCGGGTAGTAACGTCGCGGAGCGTCGAACAACAGCCACGTGTTGGGGTGGGTCAAAAGTTCACTCCGAGCTGCGATACACGCGCGCGCTTGCGTTATTACGTATTTTGCGTATTTGCGGGACGCGATAGAAAATTTCAGACGGTTGACAAACAACAACCCTTATAACGCGCGGCAAACCGCACCACGCTCGCGCCGCGCCGCGCCGCGCCGCGTTGGGGCGGAAGGAAAAAAGAAATAGCGGGAGATCGATACGCACATCGTGAAACCCCTTAAAACGCTTCGCATCCTTCTCGTGCGTAAAACGCGCGGGCACGCAAAAGTCGTCGTCGTCGTTGTCGTCATCGCCGGGATCGATCGTCGGCAGCTTTCTTTCGTGAATGCCGGCGCGTGCCCGGGCGCGCGAAAAGAGAGTCCCGCCGGAAATCTCTCAGCTTCCTCGACGGGCCGGAAGAGCGGGAGGGGAAAAAAAATCACGCCAAATCATCCTCGCGCGTCTCTGAAAACGTCAAATCCACCCCTATGGAATCTGTGTTTCCATGTTTTTCCAGAGGGTCCTCGCCCCGCTCGGGCGTAAAATGGGAACGTAAGAACGCGCGCGGCACAACACACAAGGGCCTTGAATACCTCACCCTCAAGCCCGTCGACACTAACATCCCCCGCCGCCGTCACATCCGCCCATCCCCGGCGCTTAGCGGGCAACGACCAAATGAGCACGCTCGGGATAAGTACAAACTGAGTAAAGCGAGAAGGAGAAGGAGGACGACATCGGCATCGGCCGATAAAATCGCCGGTTTCCGATCGATCCATGTTACTTGGCGATCGATGGAATGGGATCACGGGCGTACGCGTGGACGCCGCCTAATCGCAATTGACGGATCGATGTAACGCTCGTTGCACTCGCAGGCGAAGACAATCGTAGTTGTTTAATTAGTTACCGAATTAAGATAAATATAGATATATGTGAGAACAGATATATATATATATATATACATAAATATAGATAAAAAGAATCACACTCTCTCTATATATATATATATATATATATTATTTGTTGAGAGCATCAATTATTGTATATTATATATATATATATATATATATATATATATAAATTGATCGCCGGATCGATCAAGTATATCGGTAACATGTGTACCTTGAAACCGGGCAATAACTGAAAGAATCAGAAAGATCGCAAGGGAGAGATATCCGTGCCCGGGAGATATAGACGACTTCGAAACGGAGTCGCGTCCGGAGGTCCAAATCTCGAAAGATCTAAAATAATAAGATATCACGATATAATTTTAAGGCACTCGCGATCCCGTGTACGACGACAGGGAGGATCGGGGTGAGTTTACAGTAATTCAAACGTCCGAAGGAAGAAAGATATAGAGTTAAATATTTGAAGAAATATATATATATATACATGTATGTAGCGTTTTTTTTTTTTGAGAAAAGTACAGATCCTTAAAATTAATCATAATCAGCGAAACCTGGAGATATCCGATGATATAACGCTACGAGAAAGAAATATTCCGGAGGCACGAAAAAAACGATTCGCCCAAAGCGGCGTTAAACGCGCAAGAATCTGCATAAGAGCGATGACCGTCGCTTAACGTCTTCAAACTTGCGAAACTTCCTCGTAAACATGAATCTCGAGGTGGAATTGATCGCGGGGGTTATCAAAGGCAGCCCACCCCCCGCTCATCTGCCGGCGCCGAGGCTTATCAAGATATTCATCGCCGGCGAGAGGGATGGTAAGTCGAATGATCTCCGGGATTTCCGCGAATCTCTCGTGGGACGCGGACGTGTTTAGCCTCGGTTTAGCTCGCGTTTCATTCGCGACGGATTTACTGGAATCCAATAGATGCATATCTCCCATTAAATTTCGTGTATTAAATGAGATTCAATCTCTGTAACGTCACGCGCAACATGAGGCAACACGTAGGTGTAGAGAACGAGGGAGAGATGGGCCGATAAGTAGGGAGCTTCTATTAACGTGAAATCGAATTTCACATTTGGCAATTTCCCCGGCTAGACTTCCCGGAGGAGCGCAAACAGCTGCTGGAGATGGTCGGCCCGGAGCTGCAATCAATCTACGACGATATGGGAATCGAGGTCAGTATAGAACGATGTCGTTTATTTTGACGTTCAAATCGAACCGCCCCGCTTTCCACCCCCTGAGACCGCTCGTCCCTTTTTGCCCTTGCGTAGGTGCTTCTGGTGGACATGCAGTACGGCACCAGCGAGGATCCGGATGCCGATCCGCGGCTGGCGGAGTACTTTCTGGAAGAGATAAGCGCGTCTCACCGGCATTCCAGGGGATGCTTTCTTCTGGTGAGAAATATATAACGTTATATCGATCGCCGTCTATATCGCTACATTTATCTTTCATCGCTGCGTAGAGCTAAGAATTACTCGCGACACACTGTCGTAAAATATTCTAACGGGGTGGCATTCCAGCACCGTCATACGATTATCACCGTAATATCGCCCCCACCCCCCTACCACACCCCTCTTCACCCCTCGACTCGCTCTGGTTTTATTACATCTTACGCGTACACCCGCCGTTCTTGCGTGTCACGTCTCGTCGCTCTTTTCTTTACACTTCCCTCCATTTACACACGTACACCCCACCCCCTACCTTTTCCTGCCCCAAGTAAGCCCGAGATGCAAAGGAGTGACTCGTTTCTCCATTTGTTATCCTTTTCAGCTGTTGACGGGAACAAATTATACCGTAGGGTGGGTACCGACGGAATTGAAAGAGGCTACCTACCAAACGCTTCTCGCGCACTGCGCCCTCCTTAAAGATCATTACGAGCACAACGGGCACTCTTATGTTTTAAATGCAAATAGGTAACGCTGAATGTTCAGAAATCTCTCCTCCTACTATCCCCTTTCCTCCCCCTTTTTTTCGCATCCCTTTCTGAGCCGTCGTATTGTTGTGAGATAGCGTGGAGACCGCACAGCGGGAATGGCAAAGGGAACGGGAACCGAAGTTGCGTCAGGCGCTGAGGACCGCCGCGGAACGGGCGGTCGCGGAGCAACCGGACGACCTGGAATTGAGATACATCCTGAAGAGCACGGCTGAACGACAACTCGAACACGGCCTAAGTGAGTAGAAAGTTTCGAGTAGATGTGAGTAGATCCTACGATCGTCGAGATATATGAAATGTCCGCGAAAGCGATCCTAGGCTGTTGATATTCCATGTGTGTGTGTGTGTGTGTGTGTGTGTGTGTGTGTGTGTGTGTGTGTGTGTGTGTGTGTGTGTGTGTGTGTGTGTTCGCGCGCGTCATACTTTTGCAGGATCTTAAATAAATAACCGAACGATACCGCCACTCTGCCGCTGTCAATATTTGATTCGACACTCGTGCCGATGGCGTGCCGTATTTCAGAAACGAAATGTCGTACCTATCGAAGCTTTTCTTCTCCAAAAATAGGAGATCCTGACCTTCTAGGTCAAGTGTCGCGCGCGCCATTTAAATTATTCCCTTGTCAAACGCTCAACGATCGTTCGCCGCGCGCCGACTCTGCGTTCTCCACGTTACGAGGGGCTTTTACGCGGAGACTAGAAAATTGGACCGCTTTGTACCGCGTTTTGCGCCGCGCTAATTCGTTTTCCAGCCAGAAAATTTAATTGGTGCTCGAGTTATTTTTAGTTAGTCGCGCTGAAAACTTTACGAGAAATCTCTTCAACGTAAAGAGATTAAAATCTCGGCACGAGAACTCACTTATTCCTGAACGTTCTTGAACGTTCATGACAGAGGCGCTTTAAAGACCTTTCGCGAAGTTCTTTCGTTACGCAGGTATAAGCGAGACACGTGTAGCGATACTAATAATTCATCAGCGGTATAATCATCGTTGGAATCGTTCCTAGATCTAGATCAGCAGGGCTTGGGAATAATGGCCGTGATTCGCGAGTGGACGGGCGACGACGCGCAAAGATCTACGGCCGCCGCCGAGGAGCTGAAGAATCGCATCCAGACTACTCTGCCCCACGAAAACGTCGTGCATTTGCACGTGGAATATCGTGACGGCGGCATCGACGCCGACTGCGACGCTCACGACGAATATCTCGGAAAATTTCGGGAATTGATACTGGACAGACTGCAGCAGCTGGTGAACGCTTCCGTCGAGCTTGATCCGGAGATCAAAAGCCGCAAGAAAATGGTACAGGAAGTCTACGCTGAGAGTTTGGCGCATCTCGCCATTCTTCGCGAAATGCCATTGGCCGACAAAGACGACGAGACCGTGGAGCGAGTTAAACAACTTATCCTTGCAGGTATATTGTTTACTTTTGAGACAATAGAGCGGCGTAAAGGTATATTACGCAGTTGGATTACGTGTAAATCTATTACATGCTTCAATTGTTTGAATTGGCAGAGATAGCCGCCCCGGATAATCGAGAAATTTAAATTTGTACCTTAGTGATATTTTTCTTACGGAAAGAAGGGGAGGAGATCTTCGATAGCAATTTGATCATTGATTTATTAAAGGGGAAAGATGTAGCTGCTACGCTTTCAAGCTCGTTAAAAATAACGACACGTGGTTGGCGACATAAATAATTATCTTGAATTTATATATAAACGCAAAAGAATCATCATAGATGAGATCCCGGTTTTCCATTTCTCTTTTATGTAAATCTATAGGCAAGGAACGTAAGCACGGACCGATTCTAATCTACGGGCCCAAATCCTCCGGGAAGTCCTCTATTCTCGCGCGCGTCTATCGAGATTCGCCCGACTGGCTCGCGGCACCAACCCTTCGTATCGTCCGACTGTGCACCTCGACACCCCGATCCGCCTATAGTCTGGAACTCCTTCGCATCCTCTGTCAGCACGTCGGCTTCCTTTGCGGAGACAACGACGGCAATCTGCCGCGCGACGCCTCCTTCGATCCGCTCTACCTCAACAATTGGTTCGGTCTCATTATGCGCCGCTTAGAGGAGCATCCCCTTTCGGATCAGTTGGTTATACTTCTCGACGACCTTCATCGCTTCCATCCCCTCGAATGCGACATCGTCGCCGCCCTGTCCTGGCTGCCGCTCAACCTTCCCGCGGGCGTTCACTTCGTCATCGCCTCCTCGCTTCCGCCCGAGGGAATGCGCCTCACGCCACTTCAGAAGGACCGTCTACGTAGCCCCGACATTCTCATCGATCTTTCCGGGCATGTGTGCGTGACGCCAGGCGTCGACGCGGTCCTGGAGCACTTGGAGGACCTCGTCGGGCTCGGCGCGGCTAATCGGGTCGCCTCGATTCTCGCTTGCACCGAGTACGGCTTGTCGGAGACAGAGATACTTGAATTGATTATGCCCACGGGAGGAGAGGAACCTTTGCTCTTGGAGGAGAATCAATTTAACTTTGCGACTTGGTGCTTAGTCAGAAGGACGTTTGCATCGTGGCTCAAAGTAAGTGATTAAACCCGCAGATCTGAATACGATTTGGGTCAACAGTCAACTTTATATCATTCACGTTACATTTCATTATTATAAAATTTCGTTTGTTTTATGAAATATTTCAGATACGAGTGATGAGCGGCCGACTGATGTTCTCCTGGCGTGGCCAATTTCGCGAAGTCGTGCTCAGAAAATATCTCGCTAATCAAGACGTTTCTCGCGGCTATCACGCGGAGTTGGCCGGTCTCTTTTTCTCCGAGGAGACTGACGATAGTACCGATAAGTCGCCGGAAAATCCGACGGAATCTTCGGTCCCCGTTAAGGAAACGCCGTTTCAAAGCGCGCCGCAAACGCAAGATATCACGTATACACTTCGACACGTCGAAGAAGCATGGCTGCATCTCCTGCGCGCTTCCGACGTCGACAAGCTGAAGAAATTCGCCGTCTGCTCGTTTGACTTCCTTCTCGCGGGTGTCCAGATGATCTCCGTAAGCTACTTACGATGCGTCCTAGAGCACGCCAGGCGATATCTTCTCGAGCGCGACCTGGAGCTCGTGTATTACGCCGTGAGAAAATCCAGCGACGTCCTTACCAGAGATCCGCTTCAACTCGCGGCGCAGCTCATCTGCTGGTTAAGGCCGGTTGCCGAAGACGGCGGAGATCTTGTAGGTCTTTCCTTTTCATTTCCTATTCTAATAAAAAATCCATAATTGAAAAAATCTTATTCGATCGCTTTATCAAGGTGAGTAAAATGGTTACGTCGGCTATGGCTTGGTGCGATGGTTACACCGCGCCTTTGCTGGTGCCCTTGAACGGATGGCTACAACCACCTCTGCCATTGCAAATCCGAGCGCTTACGTGTCCTCAGGGTGTTAAATTGATCGAAGCGGCACCGTCCGGTCAGCACGTCGTCGTCGTGCCACCGCAGGGAGACGCTCAGTTATGGCACGTAATGTCCGGTCAGCTCGTTCATACGTTCAAAGGTAAGAGAAAAGTTTAACAGTTGATGGATTCAACACAATTTTTTTTTCTATATTGTTATTAACAATAGTCCCTCAATAATGTCTATCAATAAACATCATTTTTTTTTCCTCATATCAGGACACACCAGTTCGATTACGTGTTTAGCTGTCACCCATCAATCGCAGTATCTGCTGACTGGCTCCGAGGATACGTCCATTATCGTCTGGGACATGAAGGATCTAGTAATGAAACGTCGAATTTGCGAGCACATCGCGCCGATCCTCACTTTAATCCCGGCACTCAACAACTCTGTTATCGTGAGCGGCGGTGAGGACTCCAGAATTATCGCTACCAGCTTGCTCACTGGCGAAGTCCTGATGAAAGTCGATCATCATCGAGGTCCCGTCACCACTATTAAAGTCGATTCCGCTGGAGAAGTTTTGATTTCCGGTTCGGCCGACGGCACTGTATGCCTTTGGTCTCTAGAAAGCTTCAGTCTCCTCAACAGTATTGCTCTTCCTTCTCCGGTGTCCATGCTAGATGTGTCTGCAGATTCAGTTTTTCTTCTAGTCGCTTGCGAAGACGAGAAGCTTTACCTGAGATCTTTGGCAACGGGAACGGAGATTCACACGCTTAGGGGACATCAGGGACCAGTTAAAAGTCTTTGCCTGGCGAAAGATTGTAGAAGAGCTATCACTGGCAGTGTCGAAGGCAGAGTATCGGTATTTGATATGCATAGTGGAAAGTTGATCAAGCTTTTGCCCGCTAATCCATCGACAAGCGTCACTTCGGTCAAGGTAATTAAATTCAAAATTACAATACATCACTTTTTCTCATTTGCCCTCTGTTTCTCATATCCTATTTAAATTATCCTATTGTATTTCTCTTTTTATTTCTCGCAGGTAACCGAGAAGGATGATTTTTTGATAACTGGCGGAGGATGTCGCGTGACCTATTGGAGTTTCCGCAGTGAAGAACCACCACCGAAACCACAGAAACCCGGGAAACAGTCTTCTTTGCAACCCCATACCGCTCCGATATCTTGCTTGGACATCTCCAGGGATGGCGCCATGGCAGTCACTGGTGGTGTCGATTCTTTAGTCAATTTATGGCAACTCAACACTCATGAATTGTTATCTACTCTGGAAGGGCACTTTGCCAGTATCACTTGTGTCGCATTTTCCGCATCAGGACTTTTTGTCGCATCTGGTACGCAAATTTATAACATTTTTCTAATTGATTTTAACTTTCTATAATCTTACTACGTAGCTGTATTAAATGAGAACATAAGCACGTCTATACATAAAAATTCTTCAGGCTCCGAGGACAAAACGGTACGTGTGTGGGGTTTGACTCTGGGACTTGTCGTATCTACATTTAGGCATCAGGCTCCAGTAACTGCTGTTATTGCTATGTTGGATGGAAGAAGAGTGGTCAGTTCAGACCGAGCTGGCACTATCAGAGTTTGGGCAGCGGAAAGTGGCACGCTGATTCAATCTGTTTGCGGACCCGGACGATGTTTTGCTGTTGCGTCCGACATGAGGTGAGAAAGGATTTGTAATAGCCCAGCTTCTCTGTGCCAGTAAATTTCTCTGTGCCAGATCTTTGTTACCTTGCTCTTCTATTCAGACACACTCCTCGCATTTCTATCTTCGAACTTTGATTGCTATTTCAAGACCCATTCGTACTAACGCCTCCCAGTTCAACCAATCCATCACTCCAGATACGCGGTATGCGGATCTGGTGATAACCAGGTGCGCATAATCAGTCTGGGCGTCGGTCCTGAAGAGAAGCATCAGGTATCACACTCGCAGGATATCACGTGCCTAGTATCAACGCCTGATTCTCAGTACCTGATCACCGGGTCCCGCGATATGAGTCTGAAGGTGTGGCAGTTGGTCGGCGGCAAACTGTCCCAGGCGTTGGTCGGCCACACCGACCATGTAACTTGCGTGGCAGTCGCGGTGCTTGACAAATCCATAGTGGTATCCGGCTCCCGAGACGCCAATCTGATTGTTTGGGATATCAACACCGGTGCTGATTTGCATACTCTCGTGGGTCATCTGGGTTACGTGACTTGCGTACGTCTCTCCGGCGATGGCACCCTGGCCGTTTCCGGAAGTGAAGACAAAAGCCTCATCGTCTGGGATACCAAAAAAGGCACTTCGCTCAGTACCATCATGCTACACGTACCAATTTTAGGAGTCGAAATATCTACCGATTGTTCAAGGATGGCGGTACATTTATTGGAGCATAGATGCATGCCTATTCTGTGTCTGCACAATACTCCCGCGCAATACGTCAAATTGCCATCATACGTGGCGCCGCGGGATCTGAGACCACCGGGACCGAAGCGACCTGCCAAGAGGTTGCTGAAGAAAGAGGTGTCTTTAGATACTTACACCTGGCAGCGAAAATATGGACATCTTACATCAGGTTAGCATTTTTATATAATTTTGATTTCAGGATTATAATTAATTCCTTGTTATTATTCCTTGTTATGAAAAGGATTGAAATGTCTTGATATTTTTTTGTATTTATCCGCAGGTATTATATCATCGAGTATTGAAGAACGAATGAAACGTCGTTTTAGCGTGAGTGCATCAATGGAAGAGATTAGTCAGGCAGGTTTAGCCGGTTCTCAACCTGGCCTAGGTCCTGAACAGGCCGCTTTAGCACAATCTCAACATTTCGATCAATTGGAGGCACTTTGGAACAAGCAATCACCGCCGCCAAGACCACGTGGCCTAGTTCGGACATTAACGAAGCAGAGCTCGCTTCAGGCTACTCGAATATCGGACTCTGAAGAGGAAGGTAAGTGTCTATGATATATTTTTCTACATCAATCTGTTTAAACAGACTATTGTCTATTTTTTACTGTAAAACATACAAAGCTAAAGTTAAAAATAACAGAATATTACATTGCAGATGGACCGGATTAAATGGCGGAATACTTTCGATCGACAACCTTCGATTGATTGTCGAATATATTTAAGCTACAAAATATCCTTCCATGTCATTTGATGCAATAAATAAAGAGATATCAAAGGTAACTAGAGATATCAAAGGTAGACTAATAACAAACTGAAAGATTTATTCCATTATTTCTATAGTTCCATCTACAATATGTCTATATTTTATTTATTTTTTCTTATTATCTGCATTATTAGATATTATATATAAAATATCAACATCATTATGTTACATTATGCATAAATATTAATTACTTATTCCGTTAATTCACTCCTTGACTGTTTGTGCGTCGTTTGATAATATTCCGCAATGATTTTCCATGCTTTGGGCGCCATAAAACCTTCGGGAGGATCTTCATCGTTTTTCGCCAAATCTAAATCATAAAAGAACCAATAAATACATTTATAAATACTTTATCTAAATGTTTGTACATAAACAAATTAAAATAATATAAAATTATTTAAGCTAACAAATAATGAGAACAGAATAGATATTTACTACGCATTTTGGTGCCGGAAATAAAAATAAAGTCTCGTTGCCGGTCAGCTTCGAAGAAAGACATTTTCTTCGCTTTGGTGTCATAAGCGGCTACCTTAAAAGGGATGATCTCGAGATTCTGCAAACCTGGCGCCATCGAAAGGACGCGTGCGCCGTGAGTAGCATCGTAAAGATTGCCATCCGGCGTAGTTGATTTATCAGGATGAGGAACGCCGGCAGGATCTCGTCCAACGATATAGAAATTTGCTCCCGCGATCATACGAGCTTTGGCATGCCATTGTACCTGAAGGACATTAGATAAGCGTTGAGCATTTTTTATCATTTCTTATTTCAGGTCTCACGTAACGTATTGTTCAACAAAATGTAAAAAAAAATATATATATATATATATATATATATTAACCTCTGTGGGACCAGCGTAACACATAGGACTAGGGAAGATGGCGAGGATAGTATCCTCATGCAAGACACTTTCCTCGAGAACAGCCTGATGTTGCCGTATCCTGACCGGTAGAGGAACGTCATCGTTTTTAGTCCATCCGCCTAAGGGATGAAGAAGAAGGACTGGTTTCTTGAAGCCGTACTCCTTGAGAAGACGTCTCCTGGTATCCTGACATACAACGAGATGTTCTGGACCAAAGTAACGAGCAAGCGATGCCGTTTGCACGGAGAATTTCATTGTTTCATAAAACGAATGTTAGCGCACCAACCTGCATCAGCAACGCGTGTCCATTGTGTATCGGATTTCGCAGCTGAAAAGCAAATACCGCGTCGGCGCCGATCTCTCGACACCTGATTCTGATCTCGTTCGGTGTCAATCTGTAATGATCCAGCCCATCGTTCCACTTGATCTTTTCGAGTACTTCCAAATCCCCGCCGACCAACCAGTCGCCGGAGTCTCGGATTATTCCGACGTAAGGATGCCTGGGATCGTTCGTGCCAAATTGACGGCAGCAACGTTCTTCCTTGCGATGGTGATAAAATTCCAGATTACGTAGGATAGCGAGATCTTTGTCCTGGTATCTGAGAACGAGCGCGGCCGCGTCGGAACAACGCTCTTTGTCGGCGGTGCTCACGGCAAGAACAATGGGAATCGCTTGGCTGATTGGAACATTGTTTTCGTATAGACAGTTGAAATGTAGCGTCTGTTTAAAAGAAAAATGATCTCCGTTATTTTCCGCTAATACTGCAATTTTGTAAATTATTGCGCCCATAGAGTAGACTTAAATTTACTTGAAGATACTCATTCTCCCTCATAAATCCCTTCAAGGGCGCCGCCCATCCCTCAGCGAGCACTTGTAGCCATTGCACATCTATTTTCCCGATCTCCAAATTCGGAAGAGCTCTCATTTCCCTCCGTACATCCTCCAATCTATCCTCCTTCACGAATAATTCATGAAAGGTTTGCTTAAGCTCGCACGACTTCGGTATGATTTGTTTGCGCTGGAGAAAGTCGATAACGATGTCGGTGGATCGTTGAACAGACACGTTCTCCGTGTTGACGATGAGATCGGGCTCGGTGGGTACGTCGTAATTTTGATCGATGCCGGTGAAACCCTTTATTATACCCTGACGCGCCTTCTTATAGAGCCCCTTGACGTCACGGGCTTCGCAGACCTGGAGGGACGCCTCGATGAAGATCTCGAAGAAGGGCAGATTAGCATTCTCATGAATTTCCCGTGCCATTTTCCGGTCCGCCGCGAACGGCGACACGAAGCTGCAGAGGGCAACGATGCCGGCATCCGCGAAGAGCTTCGCGACCTCGGCTACGCGACGTACGTTCTCCTCTCGGTCCTCTTTGCTGAAGCCGAGATTACAGTTCAGGCCGGTGCGCATGTTGTCGCCATCCAGGCTATACGCAGGAATGCCCTGTTTCAGAAATAATAAATCAAAGAAACAATAAATGAAAAAATGAAAATCTGTCTAAAAATTTGATTTAAACATAAACGATAAAATTTCTTGATATTCCTATCTACTTGAACATCCTATCGTATTTTAATAATTCTGATGACCCAACAAAATAATTTTTCAAATTTGCTCAAATTTTTAAATACTTCAGCAAAATTGTTCTCTTCGTGCGCGAATGCAAAACGATATGATAATTTTACCTGAGAGACGAGATATTCCTCAAGCTGAAAAGAAATGGAGGTCTTCCCGGCACCGGAAAGCCCTGTCATCCAAATTGTGCATCCACGAAATCCTCGAACGGAACCGATCGCCTGTCCCCGTTTTGTTCTGGACACATAATGCGCTTGCGACAACACGTTGGTCGCTATTGCTTGCGCCTGGAAATATTTCTTATCTGTATATTTCTCATCGACAACAACAAATATTTTAAGGAAATATTTTACAAATATTTCCTTTTAACATTACATAAATGTTTGCATAAATTTTGCTTCGATATATCTCACCTCTTTGGAGGAATCCGGAATCTCCAGAACCGACCGTACAAAAATTCCCATTTCTTCAAAGTAGAAATTTCGCCTTTTTATCTGTGTGTTCACTAGCCACTGGTAATAATTTGTATAATGACTGTTTTTATTATTTATTTACAGGAGTTATTATTTTCTAAGTAAGAGTACTGTATTTCTATTAGCCAAAGATCTTCATGTGGCAATTAATAAACTAACGGAAGCGTTACGATACGAGAGTAAACGATACGATTAAGAATGTGCGACGGACTGTAGAAAACTGATCTCTTGTACGAAACGTAAGATGCTGTTAGAAGCGAGAAAGTATGAAGAAAGTCACTTTCATCGGTATTCTGGGGGACAGCAATTCCAGGACACGCTTAAGAAGCTGTGTCACGATATAGATGCAGAGCCGCGTGTAATATCATTGAAAATATTTCAAAGATTAAAAAAAATAAAGTTAAAAATACTTTTAGTTATAACGATAAATCTACTGAACTTACAATTAGATGTTCAATCATAACGATGACTAACGAATCGTTAAAAAAAAAATTAATTTTTTCAACTTGATCTTTTTCTTATTATCAAGCAATTATCACTAATCACCGACTAGTTATTATAAAATTAAAAATAAATGGAATTATAGATTCAATTTTCATATCGAACATATATTCAATACTTGATCTGCAGCAAATCGTAATAATTTGTAATCCAATCGAAAAGAAGGAAGCTATTTTTTTTTTATTTATTTATAAAATAAATAAAAAAGATTATGTAACGCAATACTATTTATGATAAAAGATAGAATTTTCAAGTTCATAATATGATTGATTTCGCTATTTTTTTATATTATATATTACTATTTTCTTAATTTTTTTAATAAAATTGATATATTCGTATTTCTGTGAATTTATATAAAAATAATAATTATATTTATACACCGAGATAAAATAAACATTTATGAAATTTACATTAAAATTTTTCATAGTTCTTAAATATATTTATATTTTCCACTATTTTCCACAGTTTTATATTTTCCACTCATTTAACACATAATTTAACTTCAATTTTCTTATATCTTAACGCTTTTATGTAATTATTGTAATTTACTACACCTTTTGTTTAATACTGCGATGTCGAAACATGGAGTGAAATATGGTTTGCAAACTTATGGCGTTTCGTTCGTTTTATTATCCACTTAGTTAGTTACTATGCGATAAGTTATGATAAGTAGTACAACAGTTATGATATGTAACACGATAATCATAAATGTATGTATACACAAGATAAAAGCATTATGAATATGAGTTGAAAATAAGCGTAACTTTAATATCGTGATAAAAAAAAAGTTCTTGTAATATTTTAATATATCATAATATTTTAAAAAGTTCAATCCCATATGTACATTGCAATTATATCTATTACAGCAACATTGCTGCAATGTTACAATATTGCAACAATGTTGCTGTAACATAGTTTGTGTACAAAATTTATGTTGTATGGGATGATTTTAGCATTTAAACAACAATAGATCTTGATATTATAATAGTAATACATGTAAAGTTTTACAAACCAATTTTACAAACCAATCAGCATCGCGGAAAAGAATCAAAACATTTAAGTCTCTTACATTTTTTTATAATTTTTTTATAAATAAATGAGAAAAACATTTTTTTCATAAATAGAAAGTTACTTGAAACTTAAAAAACTCGGAGATAATTTTGAAGAATAATTTATAAAAATAAACGATGATTATCGATGTAAATATTTGCATAATTAGCTTATGATATAAATTCATGATTTATCATACAAATGCTTCATAAATAAATATATTTTATTACAATAATATTTTTGCATACGGTTGTAAAAATGCAATTTTTTTATCATCTGCATAGATAATAACTCAATCGGTAACAACAACAATGCAGTATGATATAAAAGTCGAATAGCTTTGTGTATAGATATTTCAAAAATAATCGGAATAATAATAAGCCGTTAAATTAATATTATGTTACAAATTAGTCGTCTCAGTTTGAACAATTACGCGAACTTCCGATTGCCAGATGTTTTTAAGTATCTTGTACCTGTGTAAAGATAGAACCCCCCCAACATTGAAAAACATAAAGTTTCTATAGCTTTCGATTGCTCATCGTTTGCACACTTCTAGTAAAAAAGTTATTAACAAAATAAATTTCGGGGCCATCTTCACACTAGCCCCACAACTATGAATAAATTAAATAAAAAATAGCTCAATTGATAGATATTCGTTTGCACATTGCAAAACAGATCGATTTTTCGTTTGCACACCTCTAGTTAAAAAGTTATTAACAAAGTCTTGGGGGGCTATCTTAACACAGGTGGAAGTATATGGAAAAAACTATGTGGGAATTAGATGGGAAAAACTATGTGGGAAGAAGGTGGGAAAAACTATGTGGGAAGAAGATGGGAAAAACTATGTGGGAAGAAGATGGGAAAACCTATATGGGAAAAACTATGTGGGAAGAAGATGGGAAAAACTATATGGGAAAAAGATGGAAAAAACTATGTGGGAAGAAGGTGGGAAAAACTATGTGGGAAGAAGATGGGAAAAAATATGTGGGAAGAAGATGGGAAAAACTATGTGGGAAGAAGATGAAAAAAACTATGTGGGAAGAAGGTGGGAAAAACTATGTGGGAAGAAGATGGGAAAAACTATGTAGGAAGAAGATGGGAAAAACTGTATGGGAACTAGATGGGAAAAACTATGTGGGAAGAAGATGGGAAAAACTATATGGGAAAAACTATGTGGGAAGAAGATGGGAAAAACTATGTGGGAAAAAGATGAAAAAAACTATGTGGGAAAAACTATGTGGGAAGAAGATGGGAAAAACTATATGGGAAAAAGATGGAAAAAACTATGTGGGAAGAAGGTGGGAAAAACTATGTGGGAAGAAGATGGGAAAAAATATGTGGGAAGAAGATGGGAAAAACTATGTAGGAAGAAGATGGGAAAAACTGTATGGGAACTAGATGGGAAAAACTATGTGGGAAGAAGATGGGAAAAACTATATGGGAAAAACTATGTGGAAAGAAGATGGGAAAAACTATGTGGGAAGAAGATGGAAAAAACTATGTGGGAAGAAGGTGGGAAAAACTATGTGGGAAGAAGATGGGAAAAAATATGTGGGAAGAAGATGGGAAAAACTATGTGGGAAGAAGATGAAAAAAACTATGTGGGAAGAAGATGGGAAAAACTATATGGGAAGAAGATGGGAAAAACTATATGGGAAAAACTATGCGAGAAGAAGATGGGAAAAACTATGTGGGAAGAAGATGGGAAAAACTATATGGGAAAAACTATGTGGGATGAAGATGGGAAAAACTATGTGGGAAGAAGATGGGAAAAATTATGTGTGAAGAAGATGGGAAAAACTATGTGGGAAGAAAATGGGAAAAACTATATGGAAAAAACTATGTGGGAAGAAGATGGGAAAAACTATGTGGGAAGAAGATGGGAAAAACTATATGGGAAAAACTATGTGGGAAGAAGATGGGAAAAACTATGTGGGAAAAAGATGGGAAAAACTATGTGGGAAAAACTATGTAGGAAGAAAATGGGAAAAACTATATGGGAAAAAGATGGAAAAAACTATGTGGGAAGAAGGCGGGAAAAACTATGTGGGAAGAAGATGAGAAAAAATATGTGGGAAGAAGATGGGAAAAACTATGTGGGAAGAAGATGAAAAAAACTATGTGGGAAGAAGATGGGAAAAACTATATGGGAAAAACTATGTGGGAAGAAGATGGGAAAAACTATGTGGGAAAAAGATGGGAAAAACTATGTGGGAAAAACTATGTAGGAAGAAAATGGGAAAAACTGTTTGGGAACTAGATGGAAAAAACTATGTGAGAAGAAGGTGGGAAAAACTATGTGGGGAGAAGATGGGAAAAACTATATGGGAAAAACTATGCGGGAAGAAGATGGGAAACACTATGTGGGAATTAGACGGGAAAAACTATATGGGAAAATCTATGTGGGAAAAAGATGGGAAAAACTATGTGGGAAAAACTATGTAGGAAGAAAATGGGAAAAACTGTATGGGAACTAGATGGGAAAAACTATGTGAGAAGAAGATGGGAAAAACTATGTGGGAAGAAGATAGGAAAAACTATATGGGAAAAACTATGTGGGAAGAAGATGGGAAAAACTATATGGGAAAAACTATGCGAGAAGAAGATGGGAAAAACTATGTGGGATGAAGATGGGAAAAACTATGTGGGAAGAAGGTGGGAAAAACTATGTGGGAAGAAGATGAAAAAAACTATGTGGGAATTAGATGGGAAAAAGTATATGGAAAAAACTATGCGGGAAGAAGATGGGAAACACTATGTGGGAAGGAGATGGAAAAAACTATGTGGGATGAAGATGGGAAAAACTATGTGGGAATTAGATTGGAAAAACTATGTGGGAAGAAGATGGGAAAAACTATGTAGGAAGAAAATGGGAAAAACTGTATGGGAACTAGATGGGAAAAACTATGTGGGAAGAAGATGGGAAAAACTATATGGGAAAAACTATGTGGGAAGAAGATGGGAAAAACTATGTGGGAAGAAGATGGAAAAAACTGTGTGGGAAGAAGGTGGGAAAAACTATGTGGGAAGAAGATGAAAAAAACTATGTGGGAATTAGATGAGAAAAACTATATGGGAAAAACTATGTGGGAAGAAGATGGGAAAAACTATGTGGGAAAAAGATGGGAAAAACTATGTGGGAAAAACTATGTAGGAAGAAAATGGGAAAAACTATGTGGGAAGAAGATGGGAAAAACTATATGGGAAAAACTATGTGGGAAGAAGATGGGAAAAACTATATGGGAAAAACTATGCGAGAAGAAGATGGGAAAAACTATGTGGGATGAAGATGGGAAAAACTATGTGGTAAGAAGATGGGAAAAATTATGTGTGAAGAAGATGGGAAAAACTATGTGGGAAGAAAATGGGAAAAATTATATGGAAAAAACTATGTGGGAAGAAGATGGGAAAAACTATGTGGGAAGAAGATGGGAAAAACTATATGGGAAAAACTATGTGGGAAGAAGATGGGAAAAACTATGTGGGAAAAAGATGGGAAAAACTATGTGGGAAGAAGATGAAAAAAACTATGTGGGAATTAGATTGGAAAAACTATGTGGGAAGAAGATGGGAAAAACTATGTAGGAAGAAGATGGGAAAAACTGTATGGGAACTAGATGGGAAAAACTATGTGGGAAGAAGATGGGAAAAACTATGTGGGAAGAAGATGGGAAAAACTATGTGGGAAGAAGATGGAAAAAACTATGTGGGAAAAAGATGGGAAAAACTATGAGGGAAAAAGCTGGGAAAACTATGTGGGAAGAAGATGGGAAAAACTATGTGGGAACTAAATGGGAAAAACTATATAGTAAGAAGATGGGAAAAACTATGCGGGAACTAGATGGGAAAATCTATGTGGGAAGTATTTGGGAAAACTATATGGAAGTATGTGCGAAAAACTATGTGGGAAGTATATGGGGAAAAACTACGTGAGAATTCGCTCATCTTTAATATCTTTACCTAATCGTTATATCTTGTAATAACTGAAACGCCACAACTTTTCGATTGATATCATTTTAAACACAATATTTTTGTTTTCACCTCATCTATCAAACTCGCTCATTTTTAAAACTTTAATTGTTAATAACTTTTTAACTAGAGCAAACGAAAAATCGACCTGTTTGGCAATGTGCAAACGAATGTCTATCGATTGGTTCTATTTTGAAATCGCGTATCTTCGGAATTCATCCTGAAAACGAATTTTTTTATGTAGAACAGCCGCTCCCCAAGACTTTGTTTGTTAATAACTTTTTAACTAGAAGTGTGCAAACGAAAATTCGACCTGTTCGGAAAAGTGCAAACAAAAATCTATCGAATAATACCATTTTAAGCACAACATTCTTGTTTCTATTTCATCTGCCGAAGTCACTCGCTTCTGAAACTTTAATTGTTAATAACTTTTTAACTAGAGGTGTGCAAACGAAAAACCTGTTTGGCAATGTGCAAACGAATATCTATCAATTGAGCTATTTTTTTATTTAATTTACTCATAGTTGGGGGGCTAGTGGGAAGATGGCCCCCGCAATTTATTTTGTAATAACTTTTTTATTAGAAGTGTGCAAACGAAAATTCGAAATGTGCATACATGTGCAAACGATGAGCAATTGAATGAGCTATAGAAACTTTATGTTTTTCAATGTTGGGGGGCTATCTTCACACAGGTATATCTTGTTCGGTCCAGTAGAGATGCCGGCGATTTATAGGTTATTAAGTTTAGCGAATCGAAGGTGTACGGCGATCTAAAGTACAAAACGCATCTTACGACGAAATATATGAAAGGCTCTACGTATTTCACCAGTTATGTTTAATTAGAAATCGTATATTCATCTCATCTTTTATGACTGTTTATGACAATTTCGGAAAGCCGGGTGATTGCTCACGTGTTCTATCGTACGTACCTATTATTAAATCAAGTACAAATTAGCTCTTATTATAGCTATGACTATTGTAGGATGGAGGGTTTCTGTCCGTTGTGCATGAAGAAAGATTTAAAAAGAAAAATGAAAGCGTATCAGATCAATCTAACAGAAGCGATGTGGTCGTGTGAGGAAGAAATGGTAAGCAATCTTGTTCTTTTTTTTTTATACTCGTATTTACAGTTGCCTTTGAATTTTAGTGCTGCTGGCCAATTGGTTACAAGGAGTTAGTTTTCTTTAATCGACCAGCTGAGAGTTTGCTAGAACTGTCAAGTGTTTCTAAGGAAGATGTGGCATTGTTTACGGAACTTTCACTTTATACACCACCTGTAACTCCTGGAAGTATTTCCAAAGAATTAATTGAGATTGAATGCTCATCAAATTTTTCAGTAGAAGATAAACTTGGTGGAATATTGCCTAAATGTGAATCATTTACCTCAACAAAGGAATCTATTGATTCTAACAAGCTATTTGAGCATCAGTCAGAAATTAATAATTCTACTAAAGAAAGAGAGATTATTTCGAAAAATGAAATTGCGAGTATTAATAGTTTTAAGTTGCTGCCTAAGATCACAAATATTCAAAAGGCTAATATTAATTTTACAGTTTTGTCTAATGTTCATGAACATTGCAATAGTACAAAGGTACAAAAGTGTCAATCATCATTCGAGGATACATCTGCGATAAATAATTTCGAAGGTTCTGATGTGTTCGAAAGTACATGCAAAGAACTCGATGTGCAGTGTAAAAGTGGGAACGAACAGAATGAAAATGGCACAGTGCAATTGAATGCTATAAAAAGTGGTATGGAAACAAATTTAGGTACAGATATACCACCAGATATCATGCAAACACTAGTCGATGTAAATAGTACAAATAGTTCAAGTACACAAGAATCCATAATAAATGCTTGTGATTCTGATATAAATACACTATTGGAAGGTATTTTAGCTGATGATAACATGACTGCAGACGTAAATACGGATTGGTTAATGTCGTTGCTCAGCTGATGAAGAACTTAAATTTGTTGTTATTTGATACACTTGATTGCATTATATGAAGTCTGAAAGATGCAATGAAAGATGAATGTAAATTATAACTGATCTGATTTATGATTTGTGATAATAAAGCCATTTAGTTATCATAAAGTTTTGTTATAACGAATTGTATATTCTGTGAAGTAAAAATATTTTTTTTATTGTGTTCATTTACGACTTCGATTATTTTTAATGATTTCCCTTTATCCTCTATATGGTTTAAATGTGGCGGTTGATTCGCTGTATTCGATATAACAATTTCAGGATTCTGACCAGTAAGAGATGCGAAAAAATAGAGAGTCTATTTTTAGAATAGAGGCAATCAATAGTGAAGGCTTTGAAAGCTTCAAAAATTCCCTATTCGACAGCCAATCACGTGTCGATCAAAGCATGCTTTTTTTTCTTTCCACCGCCATTTTTCTCAAAGTAACGTTGCCGCGTTTTGTACGTGATGTGATCTCGCCAGTAGTAAATAACACATGTCCGATTTATTCTTACGCACGCTTGTCGTCGGAGTGTGATTTATATATATATATATATTTGTTTTTTGTTAAGTTAATTATACGAGGACTTTGGTAATCTTTCAGAATGGATTTTCTAGAGTATCCGGATATTTTCGCCGAGGTTAAGGGCGCTATGGTAAATTTTCATAACAATTAAACAATATCGCGTAATCAATTCCTTGTCTATCAACTCTCTATATATTCGATTTATTTTAATTCTGTAATTCTTATATTTAATTAAAATTAAATTTTTCTAGTATAGAAATAATTATATAAGAATTTCATAAGGATAATTAGGAAATAATTATGTCTAATAAATGGATTATTTTCTATTATCACTAGACTCCGGGCAGATTAAAGTTGACCGACCAACATTTAATCTTTAAGAATCAGAAGACAGGAAAAGTTGAACAGATCTCCGCCTCCGACATGGAGATGGTGAACTATCAGAAGTTTATTGGAACTTGGGGCCTGCGTATTTTTTTAAAAAATGGCACTCTTCATCGATTCAAAGGTTTCAAAGAATCGGATCAGGAAAAGATTGCCAAATTCTTTTCTATTAATTATAAGAAGGATATGTTGGAAAAGGAGCTTAGCTTAAAGGGCTGGAATTGGGGAACTGCAAAATTTAATGGATCTGTTCTGAGCTTTGATGTTGGTCATCATACTGCTTTTGAAATACCTCTGTACGATGTGTCACAATGTAATACGGGAAAGAATGAAGTAACATTGGAGTTTCATCAGAATGATGATGCACCAGTCAGTCTGATGGAGATGAGGTTTCACATTCCCGTTAGTGACAGTGCTGATCAAGATCCTGTCGAGGCATTCCATCAGCAGGTAAGAGAAGATTTAAATAGATATATGCATATTTACAGAGTTAAAATTAAATGGAAGCTTAACTAATTTTTTGATTGTGGTAGGTGATGGAGAAGGCATCTGTGATTAGTGTGAGTGGCGATGCAATTGCCATATTCAAGGAGATTCACTGTTTAACACCGCGAGGACGTTATGACATCAAGATCTTTCAGACATTCTTTCAACTGCATGGCAAAACTTTCGATTACAAAATTCCTATGTCTACTGTTCTTAGACTTTTCTTACTTCCTCATAAAGATAGTCGGCAGATGTTCTTCGTTGTGAGCTTGGATCCTCCAATAAAACAAGGTCAAACACGGTATCATTATTTGGTACTCTTGTTCAATCAAGAAGAAGAAACTTCTATCGAGTTACCATTCACCGAGAAAGAACTAAAGGAAAAGTACGAAGATAAGTTAACTAAGGAATTATCAGGACCAACGTATGAAGTACTCGGCAAGGTTAGTAAAAAAAAAAGAGAGAAAACTTTTTTTAACGTCCATATGTTTATCTTAATGTGAAATTATTTATTTAGGTGATGAAGGTAATCATTAATCGAAAATTGACCGGTCCTGGACATTTCACTGGTCACACCGGAACGCCCGCTATTGGCTGCTCTTTCAAGGCTGCGGCAGGATATCTATACCCGCTCGAGCGAGGTTTTATTTACGTACATAAACCTCCGATACATATTCGTTTTGAAGAAATAGCTTCAGTGAATTTTGCGCGTGGCGGTGGTTCCACTAGGTCTTTCGATTTTGAAATCGAGCTTACGAGCGGCGTAGTACACACATTTAGCAGCATCGAAAAAGAAGAGTATGGTAAATTATTCGATTTTATCACTGCGAAGAAACTGCGCGTCAAGAATCGTGGCAAGAGTGACAAGCTTAATTACGATGAAGATTTCGGTGACAGCGATCAAGAAGATGAACCGGATGCTTACTTGGCACGAGTCAAGGCGGAAGCACAAGAACGCGACGGTGAAGAGAATCAAGATTCCGAAGAAGGCTCGACCGATGAGGACTTTAATCCGAACCAAGATGAAAGTGATGTTGCAGAGGAGTATGATAGTAATCCGAATAGCTCTGACAGTGAAGACGATTCAGACGCCTCTGCGGCTAGTCGCAAGAAAGAAAAGAAAGAAAAGAAGGAGAAAAAATCCAAATCCGCAAAAACGGTATCGGAGAAACCACGAAAACAGAGAAAGCCAAAGAAGGAAAAGGACGCGAATAAACCGAAAAGGCCCCCGACGGCGTTTATGCTGTGGCTGAATAGCGCGCGCGATAGTATCAAGGCGGAGAATCCGGGAATGACCATGACGGAAATCGCGAAAAAGGGAGGTGAGATGTGGCGCGAGCTGAAGGATAAGTCTGAATGGGAAGCGAAGGCGGCCAAAGCTAAAAAGGAGTACGCTACGTCGATGAAGGAATACGAAGCGAGTGGTGGAGGTAAGACGAAGGAAAAGAAAACAGAGAGGAAGAAGAAAGAGACGAAGAAAGACTCGCCTGGCAAGCAAATGAGCGGGTCTTCTTTCAAGAGCAAGGAATACATTAGCGATGACGATAGTAGTAGCGACGAGAGCAAGAAGTCCGAAAAGAAACGCTCCGATAACGATAGCGAAGATGAGAAGGATAAGAAGAAAAAAAGTGAAAAGAGGCCCGCAGAGAATAGTGGAAAGAAAACGGTGAAGAAAGGGAAGCGAGATCAGTCGGATGAGAGTGACGCGGAAGAACCCATAGAAAGTACTCCGCCTTCGTCCGATGCAGAGTCGAAAAGTGATTAATGCTAAAAAATTCGAATGGACATTCCTCTTTTCGTCAATTTATTTGTGCCACTGGTTTTTGCTTAGCGGTCTACATTTGTACATTCTGTCACCGTCAAAATTTTCTTATTAATATAAAAGGATATGAATTCTTTTTATATTCATATAATCATAAGGGAATGAGCATTAAAAAAATAGATCAGTATTAGAAAGTTACATACGTATATTAAATGTTTATATATGTAACTTTGTAATATCACATAGTAGTGTTGATAATATTAATATCTGAATGCTATGAAAAATAACATTTTATTCGCTCGTTAAGTGTTTTTGCTCTGCTTTCTTTTTTAAATTTCCTTTTCTTCCATTGTAATGAAAAGGATATGTAAAGAGAGAATTCTATTTTTGCTATTTACTATTACAATTCTACAGATTATTTATGTCCAGTAACTGCATAATTTACAGATTCGTCGTTCGTTTAATTTTGTCGAAGTATAGGTCTTTCAAAAAAAAAAACCAAATATTTAATAAAAAGTTGTAGAAATTACAGAATTAAATTTGCTATTAAATGTGACATATGTGTATATAATTTTTCTTTTAGTACAAGTTTTGTATATTCAATATTACAAAAAATCATGTAGAATATTCATCATTTAACAATAATATGTGATAAACAGCTAACATATATAGGTAACAACATTAAGTACTGATTAAAACAAATATGATTTGATTAAATTTAGTCATTCATTGATAAAAAGTAGGAATGACATTTGAAGTTGTACTGTTCGTGATTGTAATGAAACTATCTAGGTTTTAAGTGCGAACACAAACATTATGTCAACTGTGTGGTTTTTTCTCCTTTTCAGTTTCCAAGTAATTTGTCTCCAATTCTTTGAGTTCAATGTGATGTTCTTTCATGGCTTTCTAGAACAGCAGAGAACGCAGCAGAATTAACGGTACCGTTCAAAGTTTTAGCTTCATTTGTAAATCTTATCAAGTAGTTTCCTATCGCTGCAATCTGACCTGTGAGGAGGGAGAGCTTCTCGGGAACTTACCGCTACGCAATCTTTATAGACTTTAAGTAAGGGTGCGCACATCGAATCGTTGGTATCCCCTTTTAAAAACTTTTCGGAGAACCAATTATTGAAACAGGCATCGTATTTCTGTTTCAACTCACTGCAATCTTCCATTGTTGCACTCTGCGCGCTCTCAACCCCTCGCACTCTCCCTCTCATCCGTCACGCCTTGCGGACCTCCTAAAGGGTACAATTCCCGCTTTAATTACCTTGACACACTGCTGATACATTTTGAATAAATGCGAGCATGTGCCGTCGCTCGTGTCACCTTTCAAGAATCTCTCAGAGAACCACGTGTTGAAGCAGGAGTCGTACTGTCGCTTCAGATCGTTGCATGCCTCGCCTATACTATTCATTAATGACCTTCCGTCCGCGGTTCTGGAAATCAATCGCGACGGAGTCTCATCAGTCTCGTTCTCGAGTCTAGGCGAGGAAGCGCGGACTTCGAACGAAATCCGTGATAACGAGTTCTCATTGTGATGCTCACCAGTAGCGGCGAATCGTGATGCGGATGATCGTACGCGACGAAGGTACTCGATGATCTCGATGAGAAAGAAGGAGCTTCCGGATTCCTTAAGGACTCCCGGTGATCAACCTCCTCTCGAAGATTACGTCAGGTTATCGGGTACTCGATGATACCGAAGGAATTACGGCCGCGATTCCGCAGCCAATCAGGAAGGTTCTTCGCGTGCGACGACGCGACCTTTATGTTGTGTTGCACAGTTTTGTAACGTCGTTGCGTACTGGTTTGAGGTTGCAGCGCGAAGCGAAGCGCGCCTAGTTCTCGAGAGATGTCAGATATATTGCTTGTCGAACCCCGTTGTGTGATCGTTAGTTATTATTATTATTATTATTGTTATTAATCGCCGTGAGAAAGGGACTGCCCCACCGACGTGCACCGTGACGCATGCTTGATCGTACAGCATGACATCGCGATCCTGGCGGTCGACGGTCGTCTCGTGAGCAAACGCCCGTAATGTTATCTTGCTCGATCACGAAACATCGATGCCAATGTCGTTGTCGATAAGCTTCCGATACGACGGCTGTTATTGCTCGGAATAGCGATGAGCGGAAAGTACAGTCCAGGAAAGATCACCTTGGGGATGATAAAAGGTAGGTAATCGGAAAAAAGCGTAGTTAATTGTTAAAGATATCGAGAATGTATATGGAGTAAATTTTCGCTCGATTAATTATTAAATTTTCCTTTCTTTGACAGGCAAACTGATTACCACGTCGGTGCCAGTGATCCATTATCGAGCCAATGACGACGAACTGGAGGAGCTTTATCCGAGCTCCTCCGATGAGGACAAACGTCTCACTCCGGAGTCTGACAAGAGGATACCACCGAGTCCCTCCAAGAGCAGCGAGAATGGCCAAGGGATGGAGAACGAGGCGGAAAACATGCTCGAGGATACCCCGCCGTCCTCGGATCCCTGGAAAGTGCTGTCCGACATCAAGGGTAAGATCACAAAGACATTTGAGGAGAAGCTCTCTGAGATGAAAAGCGATAGGAAGAAGAGGAGACGCAACAAGGACAATTCCAGTCTCAGTGACTCGGAGGATCCAGGAGACATCACGCCGACCGACGAGAACATTAATGACAAGCAGGAAAAAGAAGCGGGCGCTCGCGGTAAGGGGAATGCCGGAAGATTCGTGGGCTTCTCGCAGGTGAAAACCGGCCTGAAAACGAAAAACTCTCAGGATGACAGCGTGGAGAGCGGCGTGGAAGCCGCTGAGTTTTCTGAGCTCATGCCCGAACCGCTGTCTTTTGAATCGTATGATGATTTTCATGAAGATAAGAGAAACGACACGTGCAGCTTCTTCGGCCAGCCGGATGAATCTGCGCAAATGAAACAAGTAAAATTCAGCGCGTTATTCTCCGGCATGAAAGATTACGTGTTTCAACAGCTGACGAAGCAATTGGCTGCGCTGCTGATCCTCGTATTTGCCTTTTGCTTCCTCATCCCATTGCCTGCTCACTTGGTTGGTTTTTCTATAGGAGTCTTCGTCACAATGACGATCTATAAGCTGATACAGAGGATCAAGGAAATCTTAGCAACGCCATTAAATAAAGAGCCTGCACATGTAATAGTTCCTGTACTAGAGATACCAGCAGCAGAAGAGCATGCGGTTCAGGAGAGATACGAAGGATGGCTGAACGAGCTGCCATATACTTATGATCCTCACAATTATCATGTGGCACGTACAAAGTCGGTTTTCTTTAGTCTAGAAGGTGGGATTCTACGTGTTATGGAGACGAGAATGAAAGTACCAAAGAGAGCAGTGTGGGATGAGCCGAAGCGAAAATATAAGTTTACCAAAAAACGGGTGTACAATCTCGCTAGTGCAAAAGTAGAATTGTTGCCGGAAGGGCTCACACGAAGAAGGTAATCACATTATACATTTTAGACTTTTTATAGGCACGCAGAAATAAAGATATCTTTTGTACATAGGAGATGGAGTAAGAAATATCCAATTTGCATCACGGTGGATCAAGGAGCGTTAATAGACAGCGCAAGTTTGAGCGACTGGACAGATCTCGGTAAAGAATCCTTCGAGGATGAGAAAAAAATTAGTCCGGTAGAAGGAGCTAGTCAGGAATTAATCGAGGAGAATACCATGGGCGAAGAAACAAAAAGCGAAGATGAGGATTCTAGATTGGAATTTTTTAAGGACAACGAGGAAGACGAGTTTAAGATCGATGAAGACGAGGACGACGACGATATATCACAATCCAAATCTATTAGGAGTATATACGAGGACTGTCGCGACAATGAGGAGGTTACTAAGTGCAAACTTTATGTGTTCGCACGGGCTGACCGAGAAAAGGAAGATTGGTAAGATTTTTTTAAAGCGCTGAAACTTTCTGATTTTTATCTACTCTAATGTAAGATTTAAAATTTTTCTTCAATTATCAGCATATCTTAGATGGAAGATTTTTTCAGGTTTCGAAGATTAATATCAGCGGCGTCTCTTTCGAGAAAGCGACATTCCATTTGTTCTGTAAATGATTCCGTATCCTGTGCGAATGCGACCTCTGTGCAGCCAGAGATAACAGAAATAAAATCATCTGAGACATCTCCCGAGATCACTTACAATACCTATATGAGCAAGTACCTGAACGTAAGCAATGCGACAATCAAGTTAATTCCAGAATTCTTAGACTCCTAATCGAACGATTACCTTTCAGGTGGATCCTGAAGGTTCTCCGAGGGAGAACGATGTTCTTTGGACAAATTGCCTTCTCGAACGGCTGTTGTTCGATATGCATAGTTGTCCAGAAACGATCAATCTCATTCAAGACAAAATACAACGTAAACTTTCTAACATAAAGCTTCCATACTTCATGGAAAGCCTTCTCGTAACAGAATTAGTTGTCGCACAGGACGCTCCGATGATTCACAAAATCACTAAGCCGACACTTGATGAACGCGGACTCTGGTTCGATCTGAACATCATTTATAAGGGCAGTGTGACAATGACTGTAGAGACAAAGCTGAATCTAATGAAGCTAACGCGTGCGAACAGCGTTCCTAGCGATATCGTTGATGAGAAATCCGTTCCTATCAGATCACCGATATTCGACAGCGATGTAGAGGATAGCCCAGAGACATCCACCGAAGACGAAGATGTTGGAAATGTCGCGTCGTATGTCACATCTAAAGAGACCACGTAAGGAAATTTCTGATTTAAAGATCATGATTATTTTAATTTGCGTCGATCTCATTTTTCGCTTCGATTTAATTATTAATACAAATCTTGAAATTATCTGTAGACATGCCTCTCTTTTATACTAGAAATATAATGCAATTTTTTTTTATTATATGACGTACATTATTTATTCGAAAGCAATGAATTTTCAAAAATTTTCCATTTTATAAGAATAACCTAAATATATCGTAAGAATTATAAACGATAGATTTAATAAATTTTTACATGTTACAGACCAGTACAATCATCTGGCAAGAAGTTTCTTAGCATGGTCGACAAGCTGACGGCTAACAAATATTTCCGACACGTAAGCCACACGTGATTTTAATTATATTCAGCTAAGCTGCTGATCTGTCATTATTAATAACTACAAAAATAAGCCACAGGAGGAATAACTCACGCTAATTAAACGATGATCTGTCTTTTCTAGGCTACGGAGTTGTCCTATATACGAAGAGCGATGGAGGGTGTTTCGAACACGGAGATCCGCTTCATGGTCAGCGTATCCAGCATCGAGGGCAATCTATTGGTGAACATTCCTCCACCGCCCTCCGATCGGCTTTGGTATGGTTTCAAGCCGGTGCCGAAAGTCGCTCTCACCGTTCAACCAACTCTCGGCGAGAGAACTGTTAACATCGTGTACGTGAGCAACTGGATCGAAAATAAGTTGCTCAGGGAATTCGAGAAGCTAGTCGTTCTACCAAACATGGACGATCTGGTCCTATCGTTCTGTCCAAATTATCCCTTTGTCTCGACGTAAACGAATCTTGCGTCGGCCAAAACAATCTCCTGCTTTTATATGTCTGTTATATTTCTGTTCATACTTTTTTGTGTTTTATAATGTTTTTAACATCGCATGTTAATCGATGTTAAAAATGTTGTTCATAAAAAAAAGTTATATTTTTCTTATCAACAGTGATTCATTTCATTGAAATCATTTCAAAACTAGTCTGCGGAAAAAGATTTTCGAATAATGTTAATTGTTTTACACGATTTTTTTAACATTATTGTATTATTTGTCGCAAGGAATTATTTATCAGTCAGTGTATAGCATCTACAAGAAAGCGGGAGGAATGATTGTGATATATTAGTATATATGTATGTTACCTTATATTTATAAAATTTAATGAAAAAGAGGCAGGAGAGATAAAGTTTCTTACGAGTGAGCATTATTTTTATTAGAGTATGTAAAAAGTAGTGAACGTTAAGGATATAGAAGGGAGCAAGGCAGTTTAATTAAAATTAAGTATAGCGCTCGCTGTTTATTTAGTTACATAATTATAACCATTTCAAATTGGGATTGAATTAATGCTGGCACCGAAAAAAAATACGGATACGCATCAATGTGATTGTTAATCATTTAAAATGTTTTGCTGATGTTTAAATTATCGTTAAAATCATAATTGAGTTACAAAATAAGTAAAAATTCGAACAAATCAAACTTTAAAATTGTCAAAATAGAAATACATGTACGAAATAAAAACATTTATGATGTGGTTTTCGCGCCGTCATAATTAGATTTGTAAACAAAAAATGTAGATGCAATCGATAAAATGTATAAAAAGAAAGCGTGATACAGCGCAAAATGTTGTTTAGGACAAATAGAACGACGATCGCGCAAATCTCAAAAGCGATGTAGAATATTAATTTTGTGTATACGATTGTTGACTTGATAAAAGCTGTGCCACGCCAGCTGCTCGATTTACGAAGGAATGTAAATTTAATTTTTCCGTAATCCGTTGCAAACCGAAAGATTTATAGTCAATTGCTTTTCAACGAATATAGCGAGAAAGATCTGTCTCTAATTGATCGGTTAAATAAATTAATTTACTCGTTCAACGCTAGCAAAAAAGAAAGCAAAATGTTCATGAATGTATAATTGAATATACAATTCGTATCTACTAGCCAGTTTGAATCTATGAGCTGTGTTATTTTGTTTAATACTACACAAATATATACGTGAGCGTTCGTATTTGCGTGTCTCAGGGAGATTATATATAGATTAAATTCTGGAGCCGCAGTGATTTCGTTACGCGGTAGAGACCACGATATTTTTAAAAACGGTAACCTTTTTACATCAAAACAAATTACACTGCAAAGTCAACTCTCATACGTTTAAATGTACAACTAATTGCGATATAAAGCAAATATATTTTGTAAAGATTTTTGATCAAATGATGTTCTGTTAGTGAGACTTGCACCGTTGTCGATCTCGCATGGTTCCAGAATTAAATCACAGAGGTATATTGTAACAGTTTTTGCAAAAATAAATTATTGTACATTACCAACATGCTTCTCTTTTTCCTAAATAAGTTAAGAAAATTGATTCATATTCTTCGAAATCATTGCGTGAATTAACAATGCAACAATATAAATTATATAACTCTGTCACTTATCGATTTCGGACTTATTATAGATTAGTCTCTATTATTTACACATTTTATACATTAAAAGTATGGACAGAGAGAGCATAGTTTCATATTCAAATATATTCTTTATTTTTATCGCACATATCTTTTACTATATTAACAAGAACAGCTATTCCGATCGGTATAGAAATTCATATAAAATGCATTTATTAAAATCTATACAAAATTGTTATCATTATAATCAATATAAACAAAATATTCTCAACTTTGTAGCGAACTATGTATTCGTCTAATATAAAGATTCGATGTACCTATTACTCTAATCGCACACTTTCTCTTGGCAACCGAAAAAGAAAAATTTGGCCATATTAATTCTATGAAAGTATTCAAGTAATTAAATTATGAATTAAAACTGAAAAGAACTTTATTTAAGAATTCCTTGAATCTTTAAGGAATGTAACGGTATAATAAAATCTTGAGCTTCGCGTAATTCCAAGTATATTTTATTCGGCAAAATTTTAATACGAGAAGCTCAGTTATTACGTTATGTAAAATAAGAAAATAGTAATAGTTATAAGAAGAAAAATAAAAATCATAAAAAACATGCTTAAGAAATTTTTCAAGGGAAAGCGAGCGATATCTGAGATATGTATAACTTTCTGTTTTCTAGAGTATTAAGACAAAGTGTGCTTTCTGTCTCTTCGTGCACGCTCCTTCTTGGTCCTCTTAATACAACAAATATCACAGTTTGGAGATCGACAGTCCGACAGTACACAATATGTACACAAAGAATGAATGTTTCCCCTGTACCGTTTTCAACAATATTATTACTGTTACGTTGATTTTGTAACTCGGCATTGTACCTCATATCTGCATCATTATACGATTCTTTACCGAGTTTTTCCAAGTCGATTCAGATCGCATTGACTAACTGTGGAGAACGCAGGGCGCATTGTCCATCTCGCGTATCATTTGCATCCATGTTTCCAGTCTAGGCGCGCACACCAAAATAAAGTCTCCAAGACGTCGTTTAGCCATTATCACAAATTCGCCGAGGCCGTGTCGCGCGTCGCACGTCATCGGTATTCTCACACGTATGCTTTTCTTGGCAGATGCCATTACATCGAGGTTACTCTCGTTACCCTGTAAATAAGCATTTTGTTTTACACTCGAGCTCATTCACGCTGAAAAAAGATTATGAAAGATCAAAAACAAAACATGTATTATCTCGTAAAACTTTACCTCCGCTTCCTGGGTCACGTAGCGTAGGAGCTTGGTGACCCTCAGTACCAATTCGGCAGTGTTCATCTCGAAGATTTGTTCGACGGCAGTGACAGTGCCTCTGGCCACCAGGTCACTCTGGCAATAAGCCTTGGCGATTTCCTCCATGGAGCAAGGCCTGCACTCCTCCTCCTCGTCTGGCACACGTAGTGTACCACCCTTCACTGAATTCGGTTCTAGATCATACTGCAATTTGACTTTAGCGTTTTTGAAGGAATAATCGTCTTCCGCCTCCATGTACAGCGCGGCTGTGTGCTTCCGCGAGCGAAAACATCGATGCGAGTAGTCATGCTTATTATCGGATGGAGAGTAGAGCTGTCTCAATTTGCCACCAACTTCCAGGAAGACCCGCACAGGTCCCGAAATCTTGACGCAAGCGCGAAAACCAGAATAATTGGAATGATGATTATTCGTGAACGAGGGTGGGAAGGAGAGGACTACTCTCAGAGCGTCATGAGGATAACGCCACAGCACCGTTCCCCGAGCACAGCGCAGGTACACCGGTCGGACACCGCCACCTTCTCCTCCACCGCTGTGCAAAGCATTTACATTTCAATTAATACATCTATCATTTATACAAATGTATCACAATGACAAAAATTAACAACAGCAATTTCGAAGAAAAGAATTGCCAAGAAAAAAATACTCGAGATAATTCATCAATATTAAACCGCGCCATATGTCTAATAGAAAGAGTAAGAATTATATTAACAGAATTATATTATTTTACACTATTAATATATAAAAATAAATATACCACGCGTTAAAAAATAATTTTTTTAACAAAATACGCAAATGAAAAAATTTGGAGCTGACGTCAGGGTTACAGCGACGCTCACTTCTGACTACGGCCGAGAGCCCGGAAATCATCTCAGCTGTTACGGCACTGGCTCGTGAAAGTTTGAGAGACGTGGAGAGGCCGCATTACGACGGGATAAAGATACCAACCTTCCGGACCAGTCGCACTGATCAGCGGTGGTATGCTCGTAGGCGGACACGCCGACAGAGATGAAAATGAGGACTGCAATCGCCGCACGAATCATTTTGCCTTTTTTTTTTTCCCTCTTTTACGATCGGCTGCGATGCGTCACATCTTCGGTGCCTCGTAGGCGCCTCCGCGGAGATAAATGGGGATGAGATTAAGTACTCGTGCGACAATCTATCGCGCGTTTACGAAGCATCTCCAGTCGGGAGCGCGTTATCGTTCGGGCGTCCCCGGGGAACGTCGAGATTTTCGGTGAGCACACTCTCTCTTCTCTCTCTTTCTCGAAAGGTATCCTCTTTCTCTCGGCACCGTTCCAGATGGTCCAGAGTGCCTCCACCTCGTCGAGAAGTTCAGCGTCACGCGACTTCGTTCGCGAGTCGTTCGAGGGAGATCCGTCACGGAAGAGGACACGCGGAAGACTCACGCGGAAGGGGGGGGCAAGGTGGTTCCCTATATGGCGGTCGATCCCGCGAGAACGCGCTCGCGAGGAACGTAAACAACGATTAATCGATGCCAAGGGTCCTCCCCTCGAAGACGCGCGACGCCTCGGGACGAGTTCGGGCGCCTCCCTCGCGAACGTGATCCGACGACGTGTGTCCACACTCCGCCGCGCACGGTACGCCTCGTCCGCTCTCCGAGGTCACATCCAGTCGTACGTCAGAACCAGTGCGGGGCAACTTCCTCTATTCTAAAATCTCTCCCCCGCGGGCTCTCCGCCGCTCTCTAACGGCACATGCGCAGTACGAGAACGCGCGGGTATACGCGCGCACGCCGTAACGAACGTTCACCGATTACGAGATCACCCGGCATCCCCACTAAAATCCTAAGTGGTCCTGGGCCGCCCGTTCACCGTCCATATCCACCATCCATCGCAGAACAAGTTCGACGGACAGCAATTTCTTTTTTTCTCTCTCTTTCTCTCTCTCTCTCTCTCTCTCTCTGGGACTTGATAGGACTGAGGCAGGATCGAAAAGGATTAAGCTGAGCGTACTCGAATGCAAGCGATACACACAAATACATTGTAACTTTGTATTCTTTTGATACACTTTGCAATTTTTTTAGTTTGAATTTTGGCAATTTGAAAAAATAATTGCCGATAAGAATGCTCTCTATCTTACCGACAGCAATATTTTAATTGATATCGAATATTTTTGCGGGGCATTAAACCATCGGTATTTCGCAGGCTGTGAAATTGAATATTTTTGAAAGTATTAAAAGAATGAATAGAAACCGTTCTTTTCAGCGTTGCGACCCCGTAAATTTTTGTTATCATTTTGTAATCCATTCTTTTTAATTCGCCGGGTTGTTCCGTGTCAATGTCACGGCATAAATACTTTATTGTGACGTTTTGTTGTATGGTGCAATTCCGTGTGTGATCCGCATAGATTAGCTCTGTCACATTATCTACGGAGCTTTGATGCTATTAAAGTTGGTGGCGCTGAGCGCGTGTATCGAAAAAGCTTATAATTGCTTGTTTCTTTGTTACGATTGTCATGTTTAACATTTCCGAATTGGAAATAATCTCGTTGGAGCAGCTCGATTCGAAGTATGGCTAAGACCAAAACAATTAGCAAAGGATGCCCCAAATGCGAACAGCAGGTACGTAGACGCGTTTTTATCATGTTTATTGAACTCGTACATTTTTTTTTTTTTTTAATATTCACACAAACAAAAGTGATCATTACACTATATCGTATATATTTATATAGTTATGTTCTATTTATATCATAATATTTTGAATCTGCATAAATAACTATTTTTTACTGTTTTATCAAATTTGTTCAACTTTTACGTTTGTTAATCTTTTTTTGTAGCAAAATTTAATATAGAAAATATTCGAGAATGAAATATGAGGCCATAATCTTTTGTGAACAAATTCATATTTCATGATTCATCGGGTCTGATTCATAAATTGAATGAGAAAAACAATGCTTATCAAATAATGTATAAATTATATATGTTTGTTTATGATATATTATCTTTAAAAATTTTATTAATAATATATTATAATAAAATTTTATTAATATATTATTAATATATTATTAATATATTATATGATTTTTTATAATTAAAAAAATTAAATATTTTATATTTATATCTACTGATATGTAAATCGATTGTATATAAATTACATCAAATTGAAAATATTATTTGTTAAAAATTTAATTAATTTGTAATAAATTTAACTGCTTCTCTTATCATAAGGTACCTGTTGCCTGCAAAGCTTGTCCCTGTGGACATTCCTTCTTCAATGCTCGACGCAATTCTATCAAAAGCCCTCCTAGCCCTGATGGTGGAGTAATGAAGACAAGAAGAACGAATCGAATTAAACGGGAGAAACCAAATTATTATGATGCTTTGGAATATGACAAACAAATGAAGAAAAGTGCTAAGGTAAAATAGAATATTGCTTCTTGGACTAAAACTTTTGCATAAATTTATTTAGTATATATGTAAAATATTAATATTTGTCTAATTTTTCAGTATAATATTTTGAAGGAATGTTCTTGTAATGTATATATATTTATAAAATATTTATTTTATGTTTTTAGATCAGGCGGACCACTGACAATACAAATGATATTGATTGTCGACAGTTAAATAAGAAGAAGAAACGAAAAGGGAAAGGGAAGGGCAAAAGTGGCAGTAACAGTGGTATGGGTGATGATGATGATGAAATGGATGGAATCAATGGATTATCTCCAGAAAAGCAACTTACTTGTTCTCTCATATTGCAAGAATTAAATAACAAGATGAGAGTGGTAGCCTGGAAGCCTACGTGAAGTCTATGCAATATAGATATATATTTATCTTTGACGATCTCAATGACTATTAATCTGATGTGATTATTTTGCTATATGTGATGATGATGTGCAAATGGAAGAGTTCATTATGTGTGCATTGATCTATGAAAATTTAAGTTACCAAACTTATATAAATTTGAGTATCTATACTGAAATAACTGCCATAATAGGCTCTCTCTCCAATTGGTGATAATTTATGTCATACTTATGAATTATTTTTTTTTTTTATTGTGATTAAGAATATTGTTATTTTCAAAGTATCTGCATATGAAATGAACTTATAACCTTAGATTATATATCCTATTTGTATTCCATATTCCACATTTAGCGCTAAATATAATTATCTAACACTTGAAATTATTTTTTAAATTATATTTGGCAGGAAAGTCTTAGATAATACTGAATAATCGGATTTATAATCAAACTGCCATATATATATATAGCGCTCAATGTAGAATATAAATACTAACTTTAATATGAACAAAATCTTTCGAGATTATTTATAGCAATCATTATATTTATATATATCTTTTGAAGATTAAAAGACGAAATACGTAAAAGTAATGACTCAATATATTCTTTATGTAAATACCTAGGTCTATTTAAAAAGAATTTATGTACATTATTACATATATTGTAAAAAAATTAGATTGTCATTTTATAAATATGTACATCTATTCAAAACATCAACTTATTTTTTTGTATAATAGTCATCCTTTCATTTTACGATGTTTATATTAAGAGCATTAAATTAATAATAAAAAATTTTGTATATAATTGTAATATGTAAAATGTAAATAATAAAGACGAACAGGATAAAGAAATTTGAGAAAATTTTATTTTCAAGCATGTTTATTGTTCGTGAGACATATGTAACTTATGAACAATCTTGTTTGCACATTCATGAAGCATGTGTAAATCTAAAACTTTCATTGAATATTATTTGCATTTATTAGAAGGAACGTTTGATGGAAATATTGAAAGTATTGTTGGAAGAGTGGGAAGGAAGGAATGCTTGAAGAATAATTTGAGACTGATAAAATGTGTGGAGTTTTAATCTATTTATTCAATTGTATTTATCTAATAACGCTATATAATATCCTGTCGCAATATAAAAGAAGGCAAGGAGTCAATCATGGAAAAGTTCAATAAGCGTCGTAACATTCTTTTTGTGACAACTGTTACGATTTATTTATTTTCCTATTACACATTAAATTACTTTATAGTCAACGATCACATTTTTCAAAATAATTTACCCTTTCATGGTAGTGTCTCCCTGACGATTATTATTCTCGGCGTTCACGGGCAGCTTTGTTGGATTTGTTTGGTTCTCGTTAAAAACCAAGAGCAGAGGTAAACCTCCTATGACCATACATGTGCCCATACACAAAAAACACACGGTATAGCTACCAGTTACATCGCGGAGGTAACCTGCAACAATTTTTTTATTATATAATTGAAAATGCAAATGTTAGTTACAAATATATGTAAAGGAAAAAGACAAAATTATGTAAAGATATAAGTGAAAACGTCAATTCAGATGTACAATGCATATAATTCAAATTAAAAAAAAAAAGAGATATAAATATACATTTTAATTTTACTTTATTTCTCTTGACAAAATTTATATATATATATATATATATATATATATATATATATATAATATTATAATTTCTTTTTCACAATCTAATTTAGAATTCGTTTGGAATTAAATAAGATTTCGCTTTTATCTCATTATCAGTTGACCTGACATTTTCTTCGAAGAAAAATTGATTTCAAATCAGTAACGGCTGCAGTATTTTATCTATTTTAAAATCACCCGAGCACAGTATACAACATTGTACAAGAGAAAAGTTTATTATGATAAAAAATATTATGTTAAAGCAAAATTATTCAAAATATAATTTAAATCTGACAAAAGCAAGGAAGATAAATGATATGTCTTCAAAGGAAATATAATTTCGAAATAATTTTAAAAAAATTAATAAAATAAAGATCTCCAACAAAACATAGCCAGTGCGTTTGTGTACACAGCTTATATATACGTGTGCACGTATAGCTTTTATATTTTTATCTCCGCACTCTTCGAAGTAATTATGCAGATAATTAATGGGATGTATAGTACAATATGTGGCTCCATATTTTCCCCGTTATCTTTGAAGTCGCATGAGATGATTGCACGCGTGTATATTTTTCCACGATATACTTACACAGGATAGTCGATAGATGAGTTCAGATTAAAAGAGGGAAAGGGAGGAAGAGGGAAAGAGGGAAAAAGAGGAGAGGAATTTTCTCGAACCGAATTAAAGGGTATCTGCCTTTGGGCAATGATTTCAGGAGGCAATTCTGGGTGAAAAAGCGGTACCTGTGAGAGGCGGAATGGAGATCGCCCCGAAGCTCTGGAACATCCTCACGAGACCATAGCTGGACGATATTTTGTCGGTGCCGTATTGATCGGCGAGCAGGACGGGAACTAGGAGGAACCAACAGCCTAGGCACAACCCGTACATGCCGACAGAACACGCCAATACGTAAAAGGAATGAGCCATCGGGATCGCCAGAACAGCCACGCCAGCGCCCACCACACTGCTCGATGAACAAAAAGAGATATAAGCGATCAATGATCGCGCCTTCGTCGCGAAAAAATCCGTCTAAAGACAGATTTTTCAAAGCGGACATCGCTCGGGATAATTGTTTAATTGTTTGTTCATTAGATATTCAAATATCGAAATCATAATCGAAGTGGCGATGACAGTTTCTTCCTCAGGATCTTAGAATATCTTCTAATCGCGTTCATTTATAATTTTGAAAATGAAGCAAACAGAAGCGATCCATAGGTATTTTCCAGAGTCAATATTTTTAATTTTTATCAGGATAATAATTGCTTCTTGTTTCAATATTTCACAATATTGTCTGTTTTTTTTTAGCGTGGATTAAAATTCGCTCACCTTCCAATGTATCCTTTCCGCCGGTCGAACAACTTGAGATCCGAGAGCCAGCCGAGGCCGAGTCTGCCGCACAGATCGAAGACGGCGGAGATGGCCACCAGGTAGCCAGCCTCCGACTTTGTGTAACCGGCGGCGTGGACGTATGCTGGCAAATAGTACAGCATGTACGGGCTACCAGTGGACATCAGGCTAACGGAAAAGCACATCATGATGAACTGCGGGTTTTTCAGCAACGACAGATCGAGATAGCGCGTTAATCTCTGCATAAACGTGATCTTGGGTTCTGTCGATGCTGTCAGCGTCAAGGACGGCATCCTGCTCGGCGGCGAGGGCGGCGGCTGTTGCTGTTGCTGTTCCGACGGAGCCATCGCTGTCACAGACGATCTCAACGACCTAAGCGATGATCTGGCTGCCTTGTACACGCATGTCGAATCCGTCGACAAATCCTCGACGCTGTGCAGAATGCTGGAACTGCGTATCTTGGAGATGGGCTTCATACGGAGACCTTCCCCCATCACGTCCTTTTCCTCATCGCTGTCAGTTAGCTCGACCGCCACCACGCTGTTTTGATGGAACAGCTCGTTCAACATGTTGTGTCGAGCAGTCGAGTCATTGGCGAACAGCAGTTCCAACTTTTGTTGCTTCGATTTATCCTGATCCTAAGAAATAACCGTTAACTCCTAAATTGATCCGCCATTGATTTATTACAATCGATATTGCTCATTTATTGTTGTAAGTTGATTGATAATAATTTCTTTATAGAAAAAATATATAATTGTATATATTATAAATAATGTAATAATAGATATAAGTATAATTCCGGATAACTTTTGGATTATACCTGTTCTTTTAATTCCTTCTCGACCTTCTCTACCGAGATGTCTTCCTCAGGAATATAATTTTCGTCCAGTGGTCGATACAAGGTCGCGCTGACACATACGTGCAGCATACAACCGCCCAACAGCAATATCGTGCCATGAAAGCCAAAGTTCCTCACCAGAAATTCGATCAGAAGCGGGAATACGAAGCTACCCGCGGCAGTGCCGGATACGCAGATACCGTTTGCTAGGGCGCGATGCTTGTCGAAGTACTGCGATACCAAGATTATACCTGGCGTCGTCGATAAGCCACCACCGATACCTGCAAGGACACTTTTCACTTTGGTTTCTCGATGAGAAGACTCGAAACCGCCGCACGACGACGCGATACGTAAAACGAGAGAAAGGAGATCGACCGGAGAGAAGAGCGAGGTAACAAAAATCGAAAATATTCAGCGAACCTGTCAGCACTCCAAATGTAAAAAAGAGGTGTATCAATCGCGTGGCAAAGTAACTAGTTGTAAGTCCTAGGGCGCAGAAAAGTCCTCCCACGAAAACCACCGTTCGACAACTGTACTTCTGGCAGAGCATACTCGTCACCGGAGCTGCGAAACGAAGCATCGATTTAGTTGCTATCTCGATTAAGCATTAGAGGTCACCATATCGGCAGCCGACGATGACGCTACCCTGAGCGAGGAGCGAAAGGTCGCGGGGACGGGAAAGCCCGAAGGGGATGACTCACCAAGCGCTAGACATAGGCACGTCAGAATCGCCGGTATCCAGGACGCGACCGAGGCGGATGAATCCTTGAATGTCTCCATGACCTCGACGTAGAGCACGCCGTAAGACTTGACTAGCCCGGTCACCCAGAACTGCACGAAGAAGGCGCCGAACACCACCACCCAGCCGTAACCGCCGTCCAGCGGGACGTACGTGGTGTTCCGGGGTTTCCTAGTATCGCTTTTCTGCCGAGATTTTTTTCGTTTCGGTACCGCATACCTGGCAGACCTGGGAGACCAATATCGAAAGCCTTACTCGACTGAATAATCATTCGCAAAGGGCGACTATGTAAGTTTCATTAAAATTCAATTTTATTCGTAGGAGCAAAATCAGGATAAGATTCACACGTGGAAAGAATCGCATAAGTTGACATAAGAGAAATGGGTACATGCAATTTAACTTAAAGTTTACAGACTAAAACTAAATATATACTTTTGTTATTGGGTCTTTCCGCGCTTGTATTCTTTATATTGATTGAGATTTACTATGTTTTTTTCCATCTATTCGTTATCGTTTTTTCAGAATTCACCTAAAAATCACCGACACACTTTTTGCATGCAGCCGCTCGATGACAACAATAAACAACGCATTCAAATAAACAAGGAAGAATCAAACACGTTTAATGGATTGTCGCAAGCACGTGCACAATCGGCACTGGACGTCCCGATACCTGATCAACACACCCCTGACATATTCACTCCGACACCGACCTGAGCTCCCTGGATTTAGCGATGAGCGGCCGGGCAGTGAGGCTGGATATCGTCAGCAGGTTGTCGTTGTCCTCGTCCTCGACGACAGTGCCCTCGGGGCTCTGCAGGTGCGGTGGTACGATCGGCGTCGACGTCGCCGTTGCCTGCACCGCCAGGGAGGCCGGCCGTTTCGGCGATGGCGCCCCGGCGGCGACGCCGCCGCTCAGGTCGAACACCGGCGCCGAGTGGATGGAGAATAGCGAGCCCAGCTGAGTCGCCGGCTGATCATTCATATTCTCGTCGATGATCGCGCTGCCGGTGACAGCCATCTCCTGGGACGCTGCCGCGGTGACACCGACATCGATGTCGGCGAGCAGGCTCGACGCCCGACACGCGTCCTGAAAGCTCCATTCCCGTGGTAGCGACATGTTTCCTCGGCGGCTTCCTCGGCGGAACCGGGGGGACCGTAATACATTGGATTATGTTGCTTGGTTGATCGCGCGTGGTTTATTTGCTTCTCGGTCTCTCTGATCGTCCGAGCTCTGTCCTCGCGCTCTGTGTCAACCTCGCCTGGTTCACCCTCGCCTGCTTCTCCACTGATAGGAGAACGGACCTGTCTCGAACCTGGTGACGTCTACTTGTTCTAGGAGCGCTGTTACAATTATACAATTCTCTTGTATTTCTCTTTCTTTTCTCTTGACTCTTTCCTTTTGATACCGCAAGCCCCTCAGTGAGGAGGGCTTCCGGTGTCTCTTGTGTTGGCTCTCGAAGATGACAAAGACGACGAACTTGGAGAATAAAAATGTCAATGATCCACGGTCAGCGTTTTCCTGTCTGGCTGCCAAAAGCACTTCTTCCGACTTTGCTTAACTTAGACTGAGACTCTCGCTGAACACGAGTGGGGTGCGCACGCAGACTGGTGGAGGGTTGCTACTAACTGGAAATTTACAGTGGGATCGATACGTCGGTGACGCTGACGCGCAAAGGCATCTTCACGGAAATCACCCGCGACCCACGTGCAAACTACTGTACAGGGGGGAAAAATTACGCGTGTAACGAACGCGAGACAAAATCCATCATTTTCGAGCGAGTGAAACTGGGTTACATGAATATGGAGCTATACGAAGTCTTCTGATAAAAGAGAGAAAGAGAGAATAAAACAAATTACTACATTTGAAGCATCTTATATATATAGAATTAAAGTTGCAAAAATGCAGTTGAATAAAATCTGATTCGTTTGACAAAAATAGAACTTACTCAAATGCAAATCTATTTCATTTGCTATGGCCAATATTATTGCATTCACATAGAAAGAGAAAAGAATAGTTTAAAATATTTTATATATAAAGTCTTAACAATTGAATAAAATTTAATACATTAAAAAAAATCAAAATTGTTTAGATTATTGCAATTCAATAATTGAATTTTAATTTTATTTATTCTATTTACAAGAGAAATGCAAAACTTTATGATAAAAGAAAGAATAATAAGTCACTGCTCATAGAATCTTATATGAAATGTTAGCGATCGTAATTGTTTCTAAAAAAGATTACTATTTTGAAAAACACAAATATTTTGGTAAAAATGTTGTATTTCTTTCACGTAATGGGTAATTTTTATTAAAAGCATCTATTATATAAAAGTTTAAAATCGAAAATTTTGATATATATTATATAATTAAATAAACAATTTATATGTTTATAGAGATATAAAAATATCTGTTAGTCAATTTAAAAATTGCGATTTTAAATACTACATCTAAAATTGTAATGTTTACATACTTTTGTCAGCATATTACTTATTATTTTAATAAATTTTAAAATTTCTTTGGCCTAGAATAATCGCTGATCATTCGAAAACGTTGTATTCAAAATCTCATTAGAAAGTGTTTTGCATTGCGGTTTAAGCTGATTGTCTCCCCGGCGTTGGCCTTCGCCTGTCATTACGTCATCTAGCGTGCGCTGCTCGCCCTGGATTGCCGTAATTACCTGGTAACAGCAATTGTGGAAAAAGTTTGCGCAGAGATAATCATTTCGCGAATTGCTGCATCGAGATATCATATAATTACGCATGCCAATAAGACAAGAAAAAGATGAAGGGTTGTGATATGCTACTGATTACTTGTCATTATTTAATCCGATTATTCAGCATCGTTTGCGACAGTTTTGTCGAAAAAGAATCAAATTATCTCGTTAATTTATTTCTTAAAATAATATCGTATCTGTTTATAAGAGGTGAATTATATATATATATATATATATATATATATATATATATATATAATTCGATAATTCTAGAGAGAGTGATGTAACGATGCTGGATAAAGATTAAAAGTAACAATAAAGAGTATTAATAATAAATATTGAAATATATTGCAGCAGACCATTTCGCGAGTAGCAACATTTGAATTTGGCGATTTCTTGATCACACCCTGTGACTTCTACGCGCAGCATCCGACCGGATCAATGACAAATCTCCGTCTACATTCTATGCGCTCGCGCTCTATCTCGAGGTATTAGCACTTGGGCTGTTCCAAAGTGCGCTACCCTCGGGTGTGGATCGGTTTGGACATGTAATAGACAGTAGGAGACTCCGAGTGGATCCTTGGAGATCCGTCTCGCTTCGGACGAGAGATTCGGACGAGACATCTAAGATAGGGTGCATATATTAAAACGTCGGGAAGCGTGAGTGAGTTGCTTAAGTTTCATTTTTTCAGATGCGCGAATCACAATTAAAATCAGTGCAGTTTTTGATGACAATAGCGATTATTATTTTCGAATACACATTTATACGACGCGAGGAAATACACATATAAGTTCGTAAATCGTCACTTAAACCTTGATTCAAATATAAATATGAATCCAAAATGGATAAAATAGATAGAGAAGCGCAAATAAATGCAGTTAAAATAGCGTTAATTTATTTGACATTATGAAAATACGCAAAACTTTCATCTGTGAAAATGGGCGGAGGCTGTTGATGCTAGAAAGGGATATAAAATTATCAATAATAATATCAGTAATTCTTTCAATCTTTAGTAGTAAATGAAAGTTAACGGAAAAGCATAATTTATAATTTTAAATTAATTCTAACCAAATATATTTTTTTAAAATCTGTCAGTTCGAAGATTAAATAATTTAATACATAATTAAATTAATGAATTGAATTGTAATAAATGATGTTATTTATTATACCTGAAAAATAAAAATTAATTCTTCAATATTTTATGATAAAAACACATTATATTTTAAATTAAATTAAAAATATATAAAAAATCTAAAGCGATTAGAAAACTTTATTAATTAATTGCCGATTGTTTAATATTGTTTGTCATTAATTTCATAATTTTAGTGAAAGAATTAATTTAAGAATTAATTAAATCAATCTTTTGTGAAATGCTAAATTAGAGAATATATATTATTATAAATTATTTTACTTTGTTTATAAATTTCAATTATCAAATTAATAATTTTTGTTATTATCGTGATTTTTTTACAGGGTGACTGCACAATGACGAAATTACGTGTGAAGACCGTGCTGTCACTCCTCTTTATCATTTTGCACAATGCTCCGCGTTTAGGACTCGTCCTTGCCAGGACGATGAACTATAATAACCCAAGTTACTTCAAAATCGGCGGAGTTTTATCCAATGTCGACAGCAAGGAGCATTTCGAAAAAACGATTGACGTAAGATTAATAATAATGATTTTGCATAATAATATATAATAATATTATATATGTAATAATTTAATTTTTCATAATGTTTATTAACTTGTCTCTAGGAAGAGACAAGTTTTACGTTATACGTTGTTATACATGTTATACATGACCACATGTTCATATATTGAATTTGTATATATATCTAATTTCAGCACCTCAATTTCGATTTCCAATACGTCAATAAAGGGGTTACATATAAGCATACCGTAATCGAGTTGGATTCCAATCCTATCAGAACTGCGTTGAGTGTCTGCAGATCTCTGATAGCCGAACAGGTCTACGCGGTGGTGGTGTCGCACCCGCTTACAGGCGATTTGTCACCGGCAGCGGTTTCGTACACGAGCGGCTTCTATCACATACCCGTGATCGGCATATCGTCCAGAGATTCCGCTTTCTCGGACAAAGTACGTGGGATAATTAGAAATATAATTTGCAGTGACACGGTAGCGTAAATTAATGCAAGATAAAATAAAATCAGAAAAAAGATTAATCTCTTAAAACCAAACAAAAAGTCTAGAAGTTTTTTCTAGAAGTTATATAAGTTTAAAATATTTTTAGAAAAATAAATGAAAAATTTAATACATTAGTAGGCTAATTATATCATATTATCTAATAATGTAAAAAATGATTTTGCATTATACTGAATGTATTCGATTGTTGTTGTCTTTGCAGAACATCCACGTCTCATTTTTGCGCACTGTACCGCCGTATTCTCATCAAGCGGATGTTTGGGTAGAATTGTTGAAGCACTTCAACTATATGAAGATCATCTTCATTCATAGCTCTGACACGGACGGCCGTGCCCTCCTCGGACGTTTCCAAACGACGTCGCAGAATTTGGAGGATGATGTAGAAATCAAAGTGCACGTACGTTGTATATCAATTTTTTTCTTATTGCAAATTATTCTATTTATTAATTTTACTATTGTAATTTTTAAGTATATTATAATATATAAACTTTTTATATTTTGTATATTTTTCGATAATTATGTAACGCTATTACATCATATAAAAAAAGGAAGAAATACTATTACTAGTTATTATTTTTAGGTTGAGTCAGTTATCGAGTTCGAGCCGGGATTACACAACTTCGAGGAACAGTTGAGGGAGATGAAAAGCGCGCAGGCCAGAGTCTGCCTCATGTATGCCTCGTAAGTACCCTTTAATATTTATGAATTTTAACAATTACAGTAAAATAAAAATATCAAAAAGCAGAAATAAATTTTTATTTTAAAATAATAATATGAGAAATCATTCTTAAATATTTCATATCGGATCTTAATTGTATTAATTATCGGATTTTAATTGCGGAGATATTTAAATAATTCTTTTGGATGTATATAGGAAAAAGGACGCAGAAGTGATCTTCAACGACGCTGCCAGTCTGAACATGACTGGTGCCGGTTACGTATGGATTGTTACTGAGCAAGCGTTGGACGCGCCGAATGCGCCGGATGGTTTATTGGGGCTAAAGCTGATCAATGCTACTCAAGAAAAATCGCATATAACCGATAGTCTGTTAGTGCATCCATGTTTTAACTTGGTTTCTATTGAGTTGTATTTCTTGCTTTCAATTTACTTGAAATATTTTTTAAGCTTATTCGATCAATAATTAACGATCACAGCTAAAGATTTTCTTATGAACTGATGGATCTTATATCTAAGAAGTTTTCGAATTGTTGGAGGCTTTCCTTTCCGCTATATTTATTTCTCTGCTTGTTGTTTAGATACGTTCTTGTATCCGCGCTGCGAGCGATGAATCAGACGGAGAAAATCACCGAGGCACCGAAGGATTGTAGTGATTCCGGCTCCATATGGGAAACCGGCAAGAGTCTTTTCCAGTATGATCACTATTATCCATTTGAAAAATTCTAACTTTTTCTACAACGTAAAATCTCTAATAACAAAAGTTCTCGGGTTATCTATATTTTTCATTATTGTTTCTTCAGATATATTCGTAAAGAAGTATTACCACATGGTTCGACTGGTCGAGTGGCATTTGATGACAACGGAGATCGCATATTCGCCGAATATGATATAGTCAACATTCAGTATAAAGGTCCGAACAATAATAAGACACAAGTATCCGTCGGCCAGTACTTTTATCCTGCTGTGAGTAGATAGTCCAAAGTAAATGAACATGTGATTTCATAGTTTGATCTTATATGCAAGATTGTTTCAAGTATGATTTCGAGATTCATGGAATGAGACTTTAAGATCTGATTATGGACGATCCTAAATGTAACGTAATTTTTTGTTGTTGTTGGATAGAATGGTACCAAAATGAAACTGCGAGTGAACGAGTCCAAAATTATATGGCCGGGCCGTTTGAAGACCAAACCCGAGGGCTTCATGATTCCCACGCATCTCAAGGTGTTAACCATCGAGGAGAAGCCATTCGTTTACGTTCGCGAATTGCCTGAAAGCGAGAACAAGTGCTTGCCCGAAGAAATCGCATGTCCTCATTTCAATATGACAGACGGTGCGTTGCTATTAATCGATCGATTAAAGAGTTCGAAGTTCGGTTCAAATTGCCTGAGAAATTAATTTGCTAATAAATATTACCATAGCTCAAACTAATCATCAACTTCTGTTGAGAAAATTTGACACCAGATTGACAGCATTTCAGCAGGCTATTTAAAAAATGTAATGAAATATAATTAATTTTTCTCGACAGATAAACAAATATTTTGTTGCAAAGGATATTGCATGGACTTATTAAAGGAGCTATCGAAAACAATTAACTTTACGTATAGCTTAGCTTTGTCACCGGACGGTCAATTTGGCAGCTACGTAATCAAAAACACTTCGGGTAAGTAACTGGATAGAATTATAATAATGTTATAAAGTATTAAATTTGTAAAAAAAAAATTATATAAATATTTAAAGAATCAATATTCTCTTTCAAGTTTTTAGACATTAAGAAATTAATAATTAAAATTCCTACATTATATTATTATTTTTTGTTCCTTTTCTCATGTATCAATTTACACTAAAAGTCGGAGGAAAGAAAGAATGGACGGGTCTTATCGGCGAGATAGTGAACGAACGCGCAGATATGATCGTCGCACCGTTAACGATCAATCCCGAACGCGCCGAGTTCATTGAGTTCAGCAAACCATTCAAATATCAAGGCATCACTATTCTTGAAAAGAAGGTATATAATGCTTCTCTTTAACTTTGAAATTATAATAAAAGTTACTACGTTTTATGTCAAAAATAAATACGCCTATTTTTTTTAATTTAGCCTTCAAGGTCATCGACTTTGGTCTCTTTCTTACAACCGTTTAGCAACACTCTTTGGATCCTCGTGATGGTATCGGTGCACGTGGTGGCGCTGGTCTTGTATCTGCTCGACCGATTTTCACCCTTCGGTAGATTCAAACTCGCCAACACCGATGGCACCGAGGAAGATGCCCTCAATTTATCCAGTGCTATTTGGTTCGCCTGGGGTGTATTATTAAACAGCGGTATAGGAGAAGGTAACAAATCTTGCATCCTTTTCCTGTTTACTTTATCGGACTTTATTCCCTTGGAGAGAGAAAAAATTTAAGAAAAAAAAAGA